>NC_087202.1:7931804-7949304 GCF_015104395.2 Macrobrachium nipponense | reverse complement strand
ATCATCTATTTACTAATTAGTTTATTCTTTTATTTTTTAAATAAAGGGGGGTCTCTTCTCTCGCATTTAAATAAGTTGGGGGGCTCTTCTCTCTGTATTTCCCTTTACCTTCTCTTACTTCTTCCTGATGAACACCTTAATATTCTTTGGAAGGTTGAATTTCTAGTCTGTGGCCCCTGTGGTGGCCTTGTTCCATATGAATGTCTTTCATCTTCTGAATAATAATAATAATAATAATAATAATAATAATAATAATAATAATAATAATAATAATAATAATAATAATAATAATAATAATAAAAATGAAATAAAAAAATTTCTTTCAGATTCCTCTGAAGATGGAAAAAGAAACCCACAAGATAATGAGTATAACTTGTTTACTTGTAAGTATTGACATAGTATTTTTGTCAACACTCAAGTACTTTCAGGCCCTATCTGTGGCCCTTTCAATAATAATAATAATAATAATAATAATAATAATAATAATAATAATAATAATAATAATAAGTCTTATTGAAAGATATTGCTGCATCAGCTGCATTTAACTTGCAAATAGTCTTCTCTATTTTTCTAATAATTGCTTTCTCTCTGCTATTACTCATCAGGAGGAGTCAATTTTCAGGGATATTGCTGATAAGTAATCGGCGCAATACTTGCCAGTTGTAACCAGCAGAGAGAAAGCAATTATTAGAAAAATAGAGAAGACTATTTACAAGTTAAATGCAGCTGATGCAGCAATATCTTTCAATAAGACTTGTTTGAAAGAGGGTCTCCTTCCAATAAATAATAATAATAATAATAATAATAATAATAATAATAATAATAATAATAATAATAATAATAATAATAATAATAATAATAATATATGATGAAGGACACGATCAGGAAAGAATATATGCAGAGACTCAAGGCGATACTCAAGTCAAAACTCAACGCCGAAATATGATAAAAGCCATAAACACAGGGCAGTGCAGTAATCAGATACAGCGCAGGAATAGTGGAATGGACGAAGGCAGAACTCCGCAGCATAGATCAGAAAACCAGGAAACATATGACAATACACAAAGCACTACACCCAAGAGCAAATACGGACAGACTATACATAACACGAAAGGAAGGAGGGAGAGGACTACTAAGTATAGAGGACTGCGTCAACATCGAAAACAGAGCACTGGGGCAATATCTGAAAACCAGTGAAGACGGGTGGCTAAAGAGTGCATGGGAAGAAGGACTAATAAAAGTAGACGAAGACCCACGAGAAATAAATTACAGAGACAGGAGAAAGACAGACAAAACAGAGGACTGGCACAACAAACCAATGCACGGACAATACATGAGACAGACTAAAGAACTAGCCAGCGATGACAATTGGCAATGGCTACAGAGGGGAGAGCTAAAGAAGGAAACTGAAGGAATGATAACAGCGGCACAAGATCAGGCCCTAAGAACCAGATATGTTCAAAGAACGATAGACGGAAATAACATCTCTCCCATATGTAGCAAGCGAATGCCCGGCACTTGCACAGAACCAGTACAAAAAGAGGCATGATTCTGTGGCAAAAGCCCTCCACTGGAGCCTGTGCAAGAAACATCAGCTACCTTGCAATAATAAGTGGTACGAGCACCAACCTGAAGGAGTGATAGAAAAACGATCAGGCAAAGATCGTCTGGGACTATGGTATCAGAACGGATAGGGTGATACGTGCAAACAGACCAGACGTGACGTTGATTGACAAAATCAAGAAGAAAGTATCACTCATTGATGTCGCAATACCATGGGACACCAGAGTTGAAGAGAAAGAGAGGGAAAAAATGGATATAAGTATCAAGATTTTGAAAATAGAAATAAGAAGGATATGGGATATGCCAGTGGAAATCGTACCCATAATCATAGGAGCACTAGGCACGATCCAAGATCCCTGAAAAGGAATCTAGAAAAAACTAGAGGCTGAAGTAGCTCCAGGACTCATGCAGAAGCGTGTGATCCTAGAAACGGCACACATAGTAAGAAAAGTGATGGACTCCTAAGGACGGCAGGATGCCAACCCGGAACTCCACCACATAAATACCACCCAGTCGAATTGGAGGACTGTGATAGAGCGAAAAAAAAAATAAAAAAAAAGTAATAATAATAATAATAGAATGCCTGAAAATATATGGGGCAGAGGAAAACACCATCAGCTTCCTCAAAAATACAATGCGCAACTGGAATACAATACTTACAAGCTCTGGAATAAGACTAGCAGAGGTTAATATCAGGAGAGGATCTTCCAGGGCGACTCACTGTCCCCACTACTCTTCGTAGTGGCCATGATTCCCATGACAAAAGTACTACAGAAGATGGATGCCGAAGGTACCAACTCAAGAAAAGAGGCAACAGAATCAACCATCTGATGTTCATGGACGACATCAAGCTGTATGGTAAGAGCATCAAGGAAATAGATACCCTAATCCAGACTGTAAGGATTGTATCTGGGGACATCAGGATGGTGTTTGGAATAGGAAAATGCGCCTTAGTCAACATACAAAAAGGCCAAAGTAACGAGAACTGAAGGGATAAGCTACCAGATGGGAGCAACATCAAACACATAGATGAGACTGGATACAAATACCTGGGAATAATGGAAGGAGGGGAGGGGAATTATAAAACACCAAGAGATGAAGGACAACGATCACAAGGAACGAAGGAAAGAAATATATGCAGAGACTCAAGGCGATACTCAAGTCAAAACTCAACGCCGGAAACCGGAAATATGATAAAAAGCCATAAATAAACACATGGGCAGTGCCAGTAATCAGATACAGCGCAGGAATAGTGGAATGGACGAAGGCAGAACTCTGCAGCATAGATCAGAAAAACCAGGAAACATATGACAATACACAAAGCACTACACCAAGAGCAAATACGGACAGACTATACATAACACGAAAGGAAGGAGGGAGAGGACTACTAAGTATAGAGGACTGCGTCAACATCGAAAACAGAGCACTGGGGCAATATCTGAAAACCAGTGAAGACGAGTGGCTAAGAGTGCATGGGAAGAAGGACTAATAAAAGTATACGAAGACCCAGAAAATATACAGAGACAGGAGAATGACAGACAGAACAGAGGACTGGCACAACAAACCAATCCACGGACAATACATGAGACAGACTAAAGAACTAGCCAGCGATGACACATGGCAATGGCTACAGAGGGGAGAGCTAAAGAAGGAAACTGAAGGAATGATAACAGCGGCCACAAGATCAGGCCCTAAGAACAAGATATATTCAAAGAACGATAGACGGAAATAACATCTCTCCCATATGTAGGAAGTGCAATACGAAAAATTAAACCATAAACCACATAGCAAGCGAATGCCGGCACTGCACAGAACCAGTACAAAAAGAGGCATGATTCAGTGGCCAAAAGCCCTCCACTGGAGCCTGTGCAAGAAACATCAGCTACCTCGAAGTAATAAGTGGTACGAGCACCAACCAGAGGGAGTGATAGAAACGACCAGGCAAAGATCGTCTGGGGACTATGGTATCAGAACGGATAGGGTGGGGATACTTTGCAAATAGACCAGACGTGACGTTGATTGACAAAGTCAAGAAGAAAGTATCACTCATTGATGTCGCAATACCATGGGACACCAGAGTTGAAGAGAAAGAGAGGGAAGAAATGGCATAACGTATCAAGATCTGAAAATAGAAATAAGAAGAATATGGGATATGCCAGTGGACATCGTACCATAATCATAGGAGCACTAGGCACGATCCCAAGTTCCCTGAAAAGGAATCTAGAAAACTAGACACTGAAGTAGCTCCAGAAGAGTGTGATCCTCACACTATAAATACCACCCAGTCGAATTGGAGGACTGTGATCTAGTCCCCCCCAAGCAAAAAAAAAAAAAAAAAAAATTAATAATAATATTGAAACGACATTGCTGCATTCAAACTTGTAAATAAGACTGTTTACAAGTTAAATGCAGTTGCTGCAGCAATACCTTTCAATAATACTTGTTTGGAAGAGGGTCTCCTTCCAAATAATAATAATAATAAAAATATCAGCCTGTAGGTTACCTGATAATGAGAGTTCGTGTCATACTTGAGCAATGAGACAAGGGTTTGGAGAACCAGTCGTGATCTAGCAGGTGTTTCCTACGATAAAGTAACAAATCCAACGGCCTATCGAATGCCGCAAGACAGGCGCTTAACACCTGTAGGCACCGAACACGAAATGACAATCACGAAAGGTGACCGTTCCCCCTCCTTAATCTACCAGAACTTACAACCTCGTTCGGGTTGCCCCAGGTTTCCTTCAGTGTGAGGCACCTCTAATTGCTTACGGCATCATCCGGTATATTTTGCATCTTCCAATCCGACGTAAAACATCTGTTTTCTACGTATGCAAATGTATAAATCTTTAACACATTATTATTATTATTCTTTTTCACAGTCCTCCAATTCGACTGGGTGGTTTTTATAGTGTGGGGTTCCGGGTTGCGTCCCTACCTCTTTAGGAGTCCATCACTTTTCTCACTTTGTGCGCTGTTTCTAGGAGCACACTCTTTTTGCAGGTTCCTTTGAGGGATCTTGGGATCGTGTCTCCTAGTGTCCCTGTGATTATGGATACAGTTTCCACTGGCATATCCAATATCCTCCTTATTTCTATTTTCAAGTCTTGAAACTTATTATATTATTATTGGAGAAACAAATCCACAGTTATGTAAATGTACATATACTTAAATTTAAAACTTTAAGGATAGCTTTCGGTAATCTGTTCTGCTGAAAACAGATTCCCGAAAGCTATCTAAGCTTAAAGCTTTAAATCTAAATATATGTACTTTTACATAACTGTGGATTTGTTTCTCCATTTGAAGATTCGTGCTACTATGAGGATTTCTAATTATTATTATCATTATTATTGTTAAAAAGAATATCAGGTCCAGGTCAAGCAGGGGTCGTCGTCAGTGCTGGTATTATTCCGTAGGCGTAGTTCAGTTCGGTGCCGGGTTCGTTCTTCGGTTTAGGGGCTGGGCCGTATTTGGTGCTGGTATAGCTGGTATATGGTATTACGTAACGTTTCGACCTTCTCGCAGGTCATCCTCGGACGAGTCGTTTGAAGAAGAATTGTAGGAAGGAAGTCTGTGGGGCGGTATTTATAGCGGCTCGGACCTAGAGTTGCATTCTCATTGGTCGGGCCGGTCTTGGACGAAGTCGTGGATCTCCTCGAAGGTCTCGGGGATTCTCTCGTGCGAGCGCCACAGTAGTGTGATTTCATTTCTCTTATCCGTTTGTTATGAGCAGTCCTGGCGTGGGTTGAAGATTGCTCCTTCTTGAGCGTGGCAGGAGATTCGCTTGGAGAAACGCATGGAGGTCATACCGACGTATTTGCCGACTGCTCATAACAAACGGATAAAGAGAAATTATATTATTCCTAATATCGAAATAATAGACCAGACAACGGATCCCCGACGTCTGCGCCTCTTAGAAGCCCTCCATATAGGCGAGGAGAAACCAAATCTTAACATCACCCAAGAAACGTTTCTCCTTCCCACCGCCGCCCGGAGAGCAGCGATCGACCCCCCGACAATACCAGATGATCAGGAGCCCCCACGGGATGACAGGATTCCTGCTACGGACGGAATTCCTGTCGTTCATCCCCAGGCACACTACTGTGGCGCTCGCACGAGAGAATCCCCGAGACCTTCGAGGCGAGATCCACGACTTCGTCCAAGACCGGCCCGACCAATGAGAATGCAACTCTAGGTCCGAGCCGCTATAAATACCGCCCCACAGACTTCATTGCTACAGCAGTTACGTAATTTCGTGCACGGGCGCGTTACGTAAACTCTCGTCATTTCAACCTTTAATTTTGACAAGTATGGCCTCTAAAAAAGACCCCTTTCGCCCGGGTAATCCAGGGAGGACCGCCCTTGGAGGACGAGCAAGGCTTCGCCACAGTAAGGAAGAAGAAGAAGAAGAAACAGAAGAAGATTGTACCACCGATTTCGACAGATAACAACCAGCTCCCTACGACATCGGCACCGAATACGGCGAGTTTTGCAGAATTTCCGGCACTTCCCAAGTTCAAAGCTGTTGTTATCGAGGGCCAGACTTCATATGCTGCAGTCAGGGCCCTCGAGAAAAAATATCCTGATGCAAACCTCACAGCTAGACCAAACTTAAGGGGGGAAGGGGGGAGTTTATAATTACTCCCAAGGACCAGAAGGCTGTGGAACTACTCAAGAAGGACAACCTATGCCTGCTACTTGATCCTGCTTCAAAAATCAACAAGGGGATGATTTGCAAAGTCCCCAAATACATCACGATCGATAGAGTTCTCGAGGTTCCCAACATCATGGAAGCCAAGAGATGTACTGCCAAAGATGGACAGGAGACTCAAGATCGAAGCTACTTTCAAGGGGCCAAATTCCGGCCAGGGTCAGCCTTGGAATTCTAGGCACATATGAGACCGAAGCCTTCGTACCAGAGCCTCTGAGATCTTCAAGTGTCAGAGGTTTGGACATCACAAAAACGAGTGTAAAGCAGACACATCTGTGGAGTGTGTAGTGCAAAGCATGAAACAGAAGTGTGCTTGAAAAAGTACAAGGAAAAGGGCCACACAGTTGCCCGATGCCCTAACTGCAGCCAGCAACATCATGCTTGGTTTAAGGGATGCCCAGTCAGACTGCAGAGGATTTGGAAGGCGAAGGGCATCCCTCCTCCACCTGCAAGACCTCGGCAACATTACCGACCAGGAAACCTCCCAGCAACCCCAGGTTCGATCCTAGAACGAACCTACCTCCTGTACCACAAACCACCCAACCTTCCTCCCACCTCCTCAATCCCGGCACTACATCCCCCAAAACCCCCCCCTCATTTTCCTCTCCGTATCGCCAAACTCCCGCCCCTCTACCTCCTCCCCCCCTACCTCCCCCAAAACACCCCCTCAGGTTACCCCCCTAACCTCTGCATCGCCGAAGACGTCGATTCCTGCTCGTGCCGAAGCAGGAACCCAGACAGAAGACGCAGTTGAAGAAGAAATGCAGATCGAGACACCGACTGTAGCTCCTGTTTTGTATAAAGAAGCAGGAACACAAACAGAGGAGTTTTGTAGCTAAGGATAACAGCGAAACTCAGACCTGCAAACAAGAATATAGAACTGCAAACGTCGGAAACGAATATTTCCTCGTAGGAGAATATCAAATCAGAAAGTTCCTGCTGACCTACGAGGAGTTTGAGGCCTTTTTAAATAGAGCCATCTTCAATAACGACAGTGACAGTGGGCATCAGCTGTTCTCTGAGCTCGTCCACGCTCTGTTTGGACATAGAGATCATCTCCCAGATGACCTCCTGTTAGAAGATTTTAGATACAGATCTCAAACATAAAGATCGCCGCTACATGAAAAGTGCTGTTTATAGCATTAATGCTTTTCTTTTACTAAACAATCCTCCTTTCCCCTCCTTTTGTTTTTCGGCCGCCTCACGTCTAACGACCGAATATTTCAAACTGTCACTCTAACTACCGCTTAAGCTGTCGCTTATTTTTTTTGTTATCCTGTTTCTAAAACTGATAATATTTCGTTTTTCCTTCGTCGTTCCCCTATTGCTAAACGATCGACGCTCTCGCTTTTTTTTTTTCCGTAAAGTGAAATATGGTACTTGAACTCCATAGAGTTGCGCTTTTTTTTCCTTTTTTTTTCCTTTTTCCTACGACTATAAATTTTTTTTCGATTTTTCCGATTACTGGGCTATCTCTTGACTCGCCAGGACCTGCTACTATCGAATCTTTATCTTCTACTAACTGGGTTACCTTAGGGTTTAAAGGGGTTTGTAACCTTGCCTATTCACTTTTCCTTTCACCTTTGAATTCCATACCATTCCACCTGCACATTCCATAGAAATCATAAATAAAAAGATCGCCTCATATCCTTAAATCACCAATGCACCTAAAAATAATTCAAATGACCTACGGGCTGCTACATTAGCTAAAGCCCGTCTGGCATAAAGCCAGCTTAATACTCCAACAAACAACAATTCAATTGATACAGTCTCTTCAAAAACCGGACCTCGTCCGAGGATGGACCTTGCGAGAAGTCGAAACGTTACGTAATACCAGATATACCAGCTATACCAGCACCAATACCAGCCCCTAAACCGAAGACGAACCCGGCACCGAACTGAACTACGCCTACGGAATAATACCAGCACTAACGACGACCCCTGCTTGACCTGGACCTGATATTCTGTTCCAATAAAAGATTACCTTCAGCATTTATGATTTTTGAAAATTCCCAATATGAATATTGGTCAGTTACTCAGAAACATCGCTGAGCCTGAGAAGCGAATTGTAAGGAAAATAGAAAAAACAATATATAAAATCAACTCGCTTAATTCTGCCATTCTTTTTAACAGTATTTGCCTAAAAGAGGGTCTTTCACCAACAATATTATTATTTTATTATTTTATTATTAATTATTATTATTATTATTATTATTATTATTATTATTATTATTATTATTATTATTATTATAATTTTTCAAAGAAAACTCATAATCACACAAGTCCAATTAAATGGGAATGCATAGTATGCCTGTTTGATTTGTTTTTAGTTTTTTGTTTTTATTTCATTTTTATTTTTCTTAATATATTTTAAATATCAAGATCAAACAGGCATAATACTGTTGATTTACCTTTCCCATTATTATTATTATTATTATTATTATTATTTTTTTTTTTTTTTTTTTTTTTTTTTGCTCTATCACAGTCCTCCAATTCGACTGGGTGGCATTTATAGTGTGGGGTTCCGGGTTGCATCCTGCCTCCTTAGGAGTCCATCACTCTTCTTACTATGTGTGCCGTTTCTAGGATCACACTCTTCTGCATGAGGCCCGGAGCTACTTCAGCCTCTAGTTTTTCTAGATTCCTTTTCAGGGATCTTGGGATCGTGCCTAGTGCTCCTATGATTATGGGTACGATTTCCACTGGCATATCCCATATCCTTCTTATTTCTATTTTCAGATCATGATACTTATCCAATTTTCCCTCTCTTTCTCTTAACTCTGGTGTCCCATGGTATTGCGACATCAATGAGTGATACTTTCTTCTTGACCTTGTCAATCAACGTCACGTCTGGTCTGTTTGCACGTATCACCCTATCCGTTCTGATACCATAGTCCCAGAGGATCTTTGCCTGATCGTTTTTCTATCACTCCTTCAGGTTGGTGATCGTACCACTTATTACTGCAAGGTAGCTGATGTTTCGTGCACAGGCTCCAGTGGAGGGCTTTTGCTACTGAATCATGCCTCTTTTTGTACTGGTTCTGTGCAAGTGCCGGGCATTCACTTGCTATGTGGTTATGGTTTCACTTTTCGTATTGCACTTCCTACATATGGGAGAGATGTTATTTCCGTCTATCGTACTTTGAACATATCTGGTTCTTGAGGGCCTGATCTTGTGCCGCTGTTATCATTCCTTCTTAGTTTCACCTTCTTTAGCTCTCCCCTCTGTAGCCATTGCCAATTGTCATCGCTAGATAGTTCTTTAGTCTGTCTCATGTATTGTCCGTGCATTGGTTTGGCTTGTGCCAGTCGTCACTGTCCTTTCTTTCTGTCTTTCTCTGTCTCTGTATATTTCGGGTCTTCGTCTGCTTTTATTAGTCCTTCTTCCCATGCACTCTTAGCCACTCGTCTTCACTGGTTTTCAGATATTGCCCCAGTGGCTCTGTTTTCGATGTTGACGCAGTCCTCTATACTGAGTAGTCCTCTCCTCCTTCCTTTCGTGTTATGTATAAGTCTGTCCGTATTTGCTCTTGGGTGTAGTGCTTTGTGTATTGTCCCCAAATATGTTTCCCTGGTTTTTTTTTTTCTGAATCTATGGCTGCGAGTTTTTTTTCTGCCTTCGCCATTCCCCCCACTATTCCTGCGCTGTCATCTGATTACTGGGGCATGCCCATTGGTGTTTATGGCTTTTATCAATATTTTTTTTTTTCCGGCGTTGAGTTTTTTGACCCTTTTGAGTATCGCCTTGAGTCTCTGCATATATTCTTCCTGATCGTGTCCTTCATCTCTTGGTGTTTTATATCTCCTCCTTCCATTATTCCAGGTATTTGTATCCTGTCTCATCTATGTGTTTGATGTTGCTCCCATCTGGTAGCTTTATCCCTTCAGTTCTCGTTACTTTGCCTTTTGTATGTTGACTAAGGCGCATTTTTCTATTCCAAACTCCATCCTGATGTCCCCAGATACAATCCTTACAGTCTGGATTAGGGTATCTATTTCCTGATGCTCTTACCATACAGCTTGATGTCGTCCATGAACATCAGATGGTTGATTCTGTTGCCTCTTTTCTTGAGTTGGTACCCGGCATCCATCTTCTGTAGTACTTTTGTCAAGGGAATCATGGCTTACTACGAAGAGTAGTGGGGACAGTGAGTCGCCCCTGGAAGATCCCTCTCCTGATATTAACCTCTGCTAGTCTTATTCCAGAGCTTGTAATATTGTATTCCAGTTGCGCATTGTATTTTTGAGGAAGCTGATGGTATTTTCCTCTGCCCCATATATTTTCAGGCATTTCTATTAGCCATGTGTGTGGTATCATGTCGAAGGCTTTTTCTTATAGTCTATCCATGCCATGGCTTAGGTTTGGGTTGGTTTCCTTCTCCTACTGTTCTTCATTACCATTTTGTCTATGAGGAGCTGGTTCTTTTTGTGCCACCCCTACACTTCCTTCTGCAGCCTTTTCGTTGGTGGGGGATGGTGTTGTCCTCTCTAGGTTAGTATAGCCTTTCACTGATGATACCTGTTAGTAACTTCCACATTATTGGTAGGCAGGTGATAGGCCTGTAGTTACTGGCTATATTTCCCTTACTCTTGTCTTTTTGTACTAAGGATGTTCTTCCTGTGGTCATCCATTTGGGTGGGCGCTTGGTGATTTGAGATACAATGCTGGAGTTGTTCTGCTATTCGTGGGTGTAGGCCTTGAGTTTTTGAGCCAGTATCCATGGACTTCATCGGGACCTGGGGCTTTCAGTTTGGCATTTTCTTTAGTTGGTGTCGACTGTGTCTGTCGTGATCTCTGTGAATCTTTGTTTTATTCTCCCTGTTTCTTTCTTCCTTGACTTCCTGGAGCCATGTTGCATGTTTGTTGTGTGGATACCGGATTGCTCCATATGTTTTCCCAGAGTCTCTTAACTTTGGTTCGGCTTCAGGAATTTCTTGGTGGTTGTCTTCCCCATCTTAGTTGGCTGTATAGTCTTTTTTTTTTTCTGGTTGGTTCCGAATAGTTTGTTCCTGTTGGTATCCCTTATTCTGTTCATGTACCGTTGGATCTTATGTGCTTTGGCCTTAAGCATCTGTTTTACATCTTCTATTGTGTTGTTTAGTCCCCTCTCTTGTACTTTGTATTTACGTTGAGTTCCTCCCTTGTTTTTTTGCTTCTTAGCCTTTTTTCTGCCATCTCTTTCAGTTTACTCAAGTCAGATCTCATCACCATGATTTGCTTTTCCAGGCGCCTTTTCCAAGGAGGTGCTGTGTTTTGGTTTCTGTTGGGTTGGTTGTGCTGGTGGTGTTGGTGTTCGAATTCCCATCAGTTTCTTTGACTACTAATCTTGCTCCTGCATATGTCAAGTTATTTGTTTCTGTGATACTGGTGGTGTGTATTTGCCCATTATTATTTCATTGACCTCACTTGTTTTCTCCCTTAATTTCTTGGTGTTGTAGGCTTTCATGGAGGGGATCTTTGTTCTCTCTGTATCTGGCTCCCATCCATTGTCTAATCTTTTCTACCCATTCCGTCCCTCTCTGTTACTTCGTCGGTGTTTCTTCGTGTGTCGTTGTTTGATACCTCATCCTCCCTGTCGTCTTCTGTGGCATCGTCTCTCAGTTCGTCTTCGTGTAATTCGTTGTCGTGTGACTTTTCCCTTTCCAGTTCTTCTCTCTTTCGTGTTGGGGAGAGCCAGTTCTTTTTCTTTATGTTCCTACTTGGTCTGCCAGCCTCTGCTCTGTTTGGGGGGTGTTATTCTCTCATTCAGATGTTGACCAATCTTCTTCTATATCCTCTCTCCGTCGGGTTGCTTCTGATGTAGCATCTCCATATTCCTTATTTCTTCTCTTGTCCATTTCTTCCTTTTTGCCTCCTCGTAGCTACCAATCTCAGGCTGTTGATTATTGTCGTTGTGGTGATCAGTTGCTGGATGACGACCTCCAAGTACTGATCGTCTTCCCCTTCAATTGGGTTGATTGAATACCTGGTTGCGGACGAAGCTCCTCTGTTGCCAGAGGTTCCATTTACGTCGTTTTTGGTTTCGCGTTTTTAATCCTTCATTTCTTTCCATCATTGCTGAGTTTTTGCTATTTAACCCATAGCTGGACCCTACCCCCATCAGGGATAGGTACTCATTTACAGCTGAGTAGACTGAGGAAATTATGGTAAAGATCCTTTCCCAAGGAATCAACGCCGAGGCAGAGCGGTCACCCATTATTATTATATTATTATATTATTATTATTATTATTATTATTATTATTATTATTATTATTTATTATTATTATTATTATTCTGAAGATGAAACATATATTTCATATGAAATGAAACAAGCTTTTTTTTTCACCCAAAAGGTTGCCCCTCTACTTGGATATACTTCTCGGGAAATAGGGGGGCGACTCAGCAGCAGCTGCCTAAAACAACATCATTTTCCTATTTTCATCGAATGCGCAGCTCGAGAAATCTCACCTGTGCTACGGAGAATTGTCGCCATTCTCGTTTCAATTGTTTTTTCTGTTTCTGCGTCTTGCCAAGCTCGTCATGCGATAATGGTGGAAATGGCTCTGATAAGTTTGTGTGTGTGTGTGTGTGTGTATGTGTGTGTGTATAAGGGAGGAACGAGCTGGAACGTCCTACCTAGGACTAAATGGTATACCCAAAGGTGACATATCCAGTTTGTCCAATTTAGAGACATTCTGCTTTTGGAATTCATCTGCCGCCGACAGACAAATCAGAATATCAGACAACTTCGCTTAAATACTTGGAATTGCAAAGGAAACGTATAAGGAATAGTATATATACGCGCCCACGCAAGTACACACAGGTATACATACAATGCTTTCTTCGATTAAATTTATCCGAGTCATTTCTACCAGTATCGCGTAAGGAGGTTAGCACCACGCGAAAAATAAATCATCTGAGAACGAGGGCACTTTTTCCATAATATATATATATATATGTATATAAAATATATATATTATATATATATATATATATATATATATATATTATATATATATATATATATATATACACGTATATATATATATATATATATATAATATATATATATATATATCATACACGTATATAGATAAATATATACATTATATATTTTATAATATATATAATATAATATAGTAATTTGTAACTCGTTGTTAAGTTCAGGTCAATTTCAACAATTATGAATGAATGAAAAATTGTCCAGTGCCAATAATATCAAAGCGCACAAAGGCAAAACAATAGAAGAAACCCAACCTTTCGGTGACTCAGATCGAAAGAGATCTTTATTACAGAGCTAAAAAAAAAAAAAAAAAATTGCAATAAAGCAATAAGGACGGTGATGATCACCTGGGTCTTTTTTTTCCCACGAGCAAACGCCAGATAACTGACTGCCTCATGAAAGCTGAGGGGGACTGAGTACTAACCTCGAATTTCGAAGCGAATGAAGGAATCGGTTTCATTATCAAGGTGAAATGGAGCAGCCTTTGAAGGGACACCATTTGAGAATTCCTTACTTAGGTAGGCAAGATGTGTATACATCCACTTCCCTCAACCCCCCCACCCCCGCCCATTAATCTGAGAAACACGAACTTTTCATGGAAAGAGGAAATATATGAAAAATAAATCCAAGGGTGATTAGTGTTTTAAATAGTAACGCATACTATAAGTCCACAAAATTTTAAGTTTCTTTAAAAGAAAATATTGTGCCGGCTTTGTCGTCCGTCTGCACTTTTCTCTCTCAGCTCTTAAAACCTACTGAGGATTAGAGGGATGCAAATTGGTATACTGATCATACCTTACATTTAAGGTTAAAATTTGAGCCATTTAATCGTATGAGTCCTTGGCAAACGATATAAGACAAACCACCATGGTTGTATGGCCGCGGTTCATACAGCATATACGGAGGCCACCGAAAGATAGATCTATTTTCGGTGGCCTTGATTATACGCTGTACAGAAAATTCGACTGCGCCGAAGAAATTTCCGCACTTTTTTTTTTCTTTTTTTGCTTGTTTTGGTAATCACCAATCTGATAATTCAGTTAACCCACTGACTTCCTTTTAAGATGAAATATAGGTTGTTCTACCATTGTTTACATGAATATAATAAGCTTATACAATTTGGTGTGTGTGTGTGTGCGTGTTATGATTTCAAATACCCTCGAGATCTATTACGTCTTTGTCTAATATCATGCCGCGAATACAAATGTCTCTGTTAACAGATGTTACTGAAATGCCACAGAGGTTAAATATGACTAAGGCAAGGATTGACGGAGAATACGAACTATGAGCCTGCAGCACATGTGGCACACCTGCTGAGATACGATTTCGTCGCCGGATAAATAATTCTGGCTCTTTCTGGCTTTCCGAATAGATTCGACCCCATAAGCATTTCCTTTCGTGGAGTACCTCAAGGGGAGGGAGTAACAGTCGAGGGTATCGACTTGTTTTCCAAGAGCCATAACTTCCCATTGAAATGACTAATCAGGTACCTGAAAGCGATTATACTGCAATTCACACATGCGTCATATGTATGAAGGTAATAATATAAAAAACCAAAAAAAAAAAAAACTGCCTCGTAGGGAACCTATGTGCAGCTTAATGGCATGCAATGAATCATTAGCATGAAAATTGGCCACATTTAGACAATTCATTGCAATTCGGCCAGTATTGCAGGGGGGTAAAAAAATGGCCCGAATGGTAAGGCTTGTTTTTTGGGGGTCAAACGCACTTTTCTTCAAAGTGAGAAATGTGCAACCTAATGGCATGCAATTGATCATTATGCATGGTAAATGGTCACATTTCGACAATTCATTGCAATTCGCATTCCATGGGGCTTATTCATCTCAGTAATGCAAAAATGGCTGACTGCATCTTATTGCGTCTCGTCACGTAATAATAATAATAATGAACCAAACGAAAACTCTTGCTAAAAGCAGGGATTTTTCAATTAATAAAAAAATCATAAATTTTTAAATAAGACGAGTTTCTCAAATAAAGTCTAATTTTTTTTTTTTTTTTTTTTTTTTTCTCAGGATTGATCCCTAAGAAACTAGACCGAGAAGAGTCTACTTGAGACTCAGAGGACTGAAAAACAAAACCCCTATTAATAATAATAATAATAATAATTCCACAATATGCGGATAATCTTCTCCCGTCCCTCCAGAGAAATATTCTTGTCTTTATACTCTCAAATAATAAACCGTAGAATAATCCGTTAAAATCGATTTACTTCACCCCCTTTAGCAATAGCTCACACCAAAAAGAATATCTGAGAAACTACCTTGTGCCTGGACGAGGATTCGATAGCCATCGCCTTCTAACTAAGATTTTAGAAAAAAAAAAAAAAAAAAAAAAAAAACTAGGAAGAGAGCGGCATTACTATGTATTAGGACTCCCTAACTCAAATGGTTCTCAACCAGGGGGGTATTCCCCCCTCGGGGGGGAATTGAGAATTTCAGGGTGGAATATTGACCACAGATTGTCAGGCTCAAACTGACTCTAGGACCACACACAAAACACAGCGGGCATCGATCCACATTGCTGAATGGTCACGCTGTCTGTCTCGTTTTCTTTTTCCTAAACACGGGATTTAAACTAATGGGTCCAACTTAAACAAACACTCCAAGGGGAAACAATAAAAGGAACAATAACCATTCACACCTGCGAATGACTACACTCTCCTGGAAAACACATGTCCGGACACATCTGTCGCAATCACATTGCTGTTCTTTTAGAACAAGCTTCGCTTTGGAAGGATATCTCTGAAATACGTGTTTCTTTCGTATCTCTGAGCGCAGATGCTTAAAACAGTATATTGATACTCCAATAAATATTCCTTATTACGATTATTATTATTGCTGTTACAACCCTTGGGAATTGTTACAACCCTTGAGGTTGTTATAAAAGTTCTTATTATAATAATTGTTGTCAGTAATAAATGTAACTCAGTGCTAAAGGTCAGCGGAAACAAACACTCAAGAAAACTAACAATATTAATACTTAAATACACAATTTAGATCAACCTTGTCGGATGACAAATAACATAACTTGATAACCAGGAAGGACAAATACCAGTCCTTAGAAACACAACTGGATTCCCTAAAAACTAAGAAGCTAAGTCCTAACAAAGACAGGAGAAAATAACCGTTATTAATAATAAACTTGATTGATCCAACAATTTAGCTGGCCAGACCAAAATTACCCTAATACTAATTCCAAGAAAGAAGGAAGACAGAGTAAATAAAACAGGGAAAACCATTATAAATCCTACCTATCAACACAAAACTAAGCACACAAAACCTTGTCTATAATAGACCTACTGAATGACGTATTATAGTCCGACGCAAATATGACAATATATATATATGTATATATATATATATATATATATATATATATATATATATATATATATATATATATATAAGATTAAATAATACAAAGGATGTATAGTTTTTCTCATTCAGTGGATGTATCAGAGGAGAGACAAAAACTAGGGCACCGTGATCCACTCTCCATAACAGCTATCAGGGCAGGTACTGAACGCCAGAGTATTACCATAAAGGGAAAGCGATCCCAAACGAAAATCAGAGACACTCTGTCTTACCTGGCGTCAGCCTCCCTACAGGCCATCTCACGAGCTAGCAAGCTCCCAAAACCATAGCAGCTGATTGAAGACGAAAGCGACGGCAACAGTTCCCTGGGAATTCCTCCTCGTCAGGGAAAGGCAGGACTGGCTCAAGTCGCAGGTGACAGGAGCACTGCGGGTACTTATTGACGTACTCAAGCCGCAAGTCGAGGCAGGAGACACTCGAGTCGCAGTGGCAAGAGAACTGCAGCCAACAAAGACCAAGGCGAGGATTCAAAGCGTAATCCAAGAAATCGTCGTCCAAATTAAACTGCCAAATAAGTCGTCATTCCAAAGTCCAAATCAGTATGCTGCTAAAGGTGTGATATCAGGAGTGCTCAAGCCCGAAACTGAACTCTGTCCGAGCACCAACGTCCAGACATCACCAAGACGCGTCATAAACTCTCGTATATAAAGAAAAAAGAAAAACAATCGTTAAAACGATAGTTCGGTAATATAAACAAACGGGGAGGAGGCGCCTAACCACACTGAGAAACGTTAAATTAAGCACTTTACGCTAAACACTTAAAATGACCAGACAACGGACACTTAAATTTCAAAATAAAATAAACAAATGCTCATACAAAACAAAGGCTATTCTGCCACAAAATGATTCT
>NC_087202.1:7907305-7928804 GCF_015104395.2 Macrobrachium nipponense | reverse complement strand
ATATGACGACCTGAGCTAAAATGTATTGGTTGAACGTATATTTTGTGGAAAGTTAAAACAACTGCTTTATTTTTTAGATAAAAGGCAGCATCAGTAAAAGAGAGAGAGAGAGAGAGAGAGAGAGAGAGAGAGAGAGAGAGAGAGAGATCATACTATCATGTTTAAGGGCTTCAAATGTTGCATAAAGAGAGAGAGAGAGAGAGAGAGAGAGAGAGCTACCACGTTTAAGCTTTCAATAGAGCCAAGGATTCTGGTACAAGCGACTGAATGTCACAACGATAATTAACACCTACGAAAACGTGAAAATGAAAACTATCAAATAAGTGTTTTATTTTGATAATCCGAGAGAGAGAAGCGGAATTTGTTCCACTATAAAACGAATATTATTTTACCTACAATTCGTATTTTTAAGTAATATAATTATTCTGAAGTAGTTTGCAAACCCATATGTTACTTCGTAGACTCCCTGTAAGTAAAAATGTGATAATATATTGCGCGTAATTTAATGACGAAGATAAAATTTGGAATAACGTTATCATAGCCCACTGCAGTATTATTATTATATTAATATGTCAAATGATTCTCACAGGCGCAGCGTCGCAATATTCACAATTTATGACGCATATATTTGCATGCAATATTTTGGCGTGGGGGACCAATTTATCTCAAGCCAGATTTAATAACAGCTGAGCGAGTAAGGTGCCGTGAATTAAACCTCTGCAGGAACGTCCCATTGTTGCTCAAATCGCGATGTATTGCGGATTCATGCTTTTACTAAACGCTGTCTGTATCGGTCATGATTTTTGGGACTGGATAGGGACCCACTATGCTAAAGAAACCCTACCTCATTAATAATAATAATAACAATAATAATAATTATAATAATAATAGTAATGAGACAGACTAAAGAACTAACCGGCGATGACACATGGCAATGGCTACAGAGGGGAGAGCTAAAGAAGGAAACTGAAGGAATGATAACAGCGGCACAAGATCAGGCCCTAAGAACCAGATATGTTCAAAGAACGATAGACGGAAATAACATCTCTCCCATATGTAGGAAGTGCAATACGAAAAATGAAACTATAAACCACATAGCAAGCAAATGCCCGGCACTTGCACAGAACCAGTACAAAAAGAGGCATGATTCAGTGGCAAAAGCCCTCCACTGGAGCCTGTGCAAGAAACATCAGCTACCTTGCAGTAATAAGTGGTACGAGCACCAACCTGAGGGAGTGATAGAAAACGATCACGCAAAGATCCTCTGGGACTATGGTATCAGAACGGATAGGGTGATACGTGCAAACAGACCAGACGTGACGTTGATTGACAAAGTCAAGAGGAAAGTATCACTCATTGATGTCGCAATACCATGGGACACCAGAGTTGAAGAGAAAGAGAGGGAAAAAATGGATAAGTATCAAGATCTGAAAATAGAAATAAGAAGGATATGGGATATGCTAGTGGAAATCGTACCCATAATCATAGGAGCACTAGGCACGATCCCAAGATCCCTGAAAAGGAATCTAGAAAAACTAGAGACTGAAGTAGCTCCAGGACTCATGCAGAAAAGTGTGATCCTAGAAACGGCACACATAGTAAGAAAAGTGATGGACTCCCAAGGAGGCAGGATGCAACCCGGAACCCCACACTATAAATACAACCCAGTCGAATTGGAGGACTGTGATAGAGCAAAAAAAAAAAAAAAATAAATAAATAAATAAATATAAAATAAAATAATAATAATAATAATAATAATAATAATAATAATAATAATAATAATAATAATAATAATATAATTTGGTAGAAGACCCTCTTTTAGGCAAATGCTGTTAAAAAGAATGGCAGAATTAAGCGAGTTGACTTTTTATATTGTTTTTTTTTTTTTTTGTATTTTTCTTAGAAATTCCCAATATGAATATGGGCCTGCTACTCAGAAACATCGCTGAGCCTGAGAAGCGAATTGTAAGAAAAATAGAAGAAATAATTTATAAATCAAATCGCTTAATTCTGCTATTCTTTTCAATAATAATAATAATAATAATAATAATAATAATAATAATAATAATAATAATAATAATAATAATAATAATATGTTTTGTTAAAAAATGACTGCTGCTTCAGCACTATTAATCTTATAAAGAGTCTTCTCTATCTTTCTGATGACGGCTTTCTCGTTGTTGCTTAGACTGGCGAGCAAACGCACCAAAGGGCATGGTAAAATTCGGTTGAGTCATTTGATTTATTATTGCTTATACAATTCTCTCTCTCTCTCTCTCTCTCTCACGCGACGTTTCCTCCTGATCGACAGGACATTATTCAAGCGATAACTGCTGAGGGACTGAATTCCCAGTGGTTGTTTTTGAGTTAGCTGACCTTGTGTCAGCACGGGCTCTTGCTCACAGAGCAGCCCGTAAATTCCAGGGGCGAGTCCTTCTCCTTTTATCGTGGTGTTGCGAGCTCTCCAGTACGGTCAGAGCACTTCTCCGGTAGGTCGAGTTTTTATTGGTTCCGGGAAGGTGACTCATACGGCGGGCGTTGACGAGTCTTGCAGACCTTCTCAGGTAGGGGGTATCACCGGGAGCCTCTTGATTGGCTTCTACCTGCGTGACGTCACCCCTGGTATTATTCTCATGTCCGGTGTTCGTTCCATGCGCGCTGGTACTTTCGTTAGGGGAGAGGGGTGTGGTCCTCCTCACACACGTCGGTATCAGGAACGCTTCTTGGGTGGTATTGAGGGGAGGCTTTTCCTCGAGGATGAGCAGCGCTTCTAGGAGACGCAGACGTCGTGGGTCAGGTGCTCCTCCCGATGATCTTAATATTCCTGACGATGTCGTCTCTCGTGATGTTTCTGCGGTGTACTGCAAGGGCATGCTGCCTAATGGTGCCCTCCTGGGCGTGGCAGGAAATCCTTTTTGACAGGCGCATCGTCGTCATGCCGATGTAAATCCCAGGGTATCCTTGGGCGGGGCACTTATCGGTAGACGACGTTGGACTGCTTCAGGGGGTCTCCTGCCGGTGGGGAGGGGTTGTTCTTCATCAGGAGGTCTTTCGTACGCCGATTCTTGTAGTAAATAATGAGGGGACAGTCTCTTTCCTTCCTCCATGGGGCGGACATGTTTCCTCTATTATTTTCTTCATGGCTGCTTCTTCTTCCTTGTATTGGTGGTGCATGAAGGCTTTATAGAAAAGTTTGATATCCTCCGGGGGCGGAATGTTCCTTCTCTCTTCCTCCGTCATGTACCACTTGTCAAGGGCGGCTCGAGTTTCTCGGTTTACGAGTTTGTTCGAGTACCCATTGTTAATTAGCATCTGGGATGCTCGGTCGAGTTCGAGGTGTGTCCTGCCACGTCGAACAGTGCGAGAGGGCCCTCCTGACGAAGGCCCTGACGGTGGTGGTCTTGAACCGCGCAGGACATTCGCTATCACCATTCAGACAAAGTCCGAGGTTCGTAGCTTTGGTGTAAACGGTAGTCGCCAATACTTCTGATTCGTCTTCGTGACAAGGACGTCGAGGAAGGGGAGCCGATCGTTGCTGTTGTACTCGACAGTGAAGTTGAGTGCGCTGTTCTGCAGGAACTGCTGCCGAAGGGCTTCTACCTCATCCTCGCAGTCGGCTTGCACGAAGATGTCATCGATGTAGCGTGCGTATGTGCGGGGACATCTGTGTTGCGAGAAGACCCTTTCTTCCACTTCTCCCATGTAGAAGTTAGCGAAGAGGACTCCTAAGGGGGACCCCATCGCTACGCCGTCCTTCTGGCACAAGGCCAGCTTAATCTTAAACAACACTGGAATTCTGTCCCTCAGCAGTTATCGCTTGATAATGTCCTGTCGATCAGGAGGAAACGTCGCGTTAGAGAGAGAGAGAGAGAGAGGAGAGAGAGAGAGAGAGAGAGAGAGAGAATTGTATAAGCAATAATAAATCAAATGACTCAACCGAATTTTACCATGCCCTTTGGTGCGTTGCTCGCCAGTCTAAGCAACAACGAGAAAGCCGTCATCAGAAAGATAGAGAAGACTCTTTATAAGATTAATAGTGCTGAAGCAGCAGTCATTTTTAACAAAACATGTCTACGAGAGGGTCTCCTTCCGAAATAATAATAATAATAATAATAATAATAATAATAATAATGGGAAAATAAATCCACAGTAGTATGTCTGTTTGATTTTTTCTTTAAAATACATATTTTAAATAACAAAATCACATAGACATACTACTGTGGATTTTTACTTTTCCCATTTTATTGACTCGTGTGATTATGAGTTTTCTTTGGATAATATAATAATATTATGCTGGAAGTAGACAGGTTTTATTGAGAATAATGGCTATTTCTGCCGCGTTTATTTTGTAATAGAAGTTTCTCTATTCTCTATTCCTTCTGTACTCAAGTTGGCTATTCAAAAGCCAAATGGGGGACTCATGTAAAAAACGTGGTGTTTGTCAAATTGAATATATTTTACAAAATGTTATACAAATTGGATCTTAAAGATCCAATTTGTAATGTAAAGAGATCCAGTTTGTATTGCAGAGAGAGAGAGAGAGAGAGAGAGGAGAGAGACGAGAGAGAGAGAGAGGAAGACTCTTACATCTAGATATTAAGTAATGTAGAAGATTATCCTACAGCTAAGGATATCGCAATTAAACTTATAGGTTATAAGAATATCTTGGAGAGAGAGAGAGAGAATATCTTACACCTGAAGAATAAGTGACTCAGAAGATTATCCTACAGCTAAGGATATCGCAGTTAAACTTGTAGAATTTAAGAATACCGTGGAGAAAGAGAGAGAGAGAATCTTACATCTGGAGATTAAGTAATTTAGAAGATTATCCTACAGATAAGGATATTGCAATTAAACTTATATAGGATACAAGAATATCTTGGAGAGAGAGAGAGAGAGAGAGAGAGACTCTTACACCCGAAGATTAAGTAATTTAGAAGATTATCCTACAGCTAAGGATATCGCATTTAAACCTTTATAGGATATAAGAATATCCTGCACCTAAGGCTGCAGCTTTATACTAGTGTCCTACTGAGTATGGCTGCTTCCTCAGCTGCAAAGAGGCGCCTTCAGGATTTCCTCTTGATCTCCTTCATTCGAAAGAGAACAGGATTCTTGGGAAGGCTGAGGGGCTCGAGCTGTCATTGTCTAGGATTCTTTTTATGGCGTCATGAATCCTCTCTCCTACGTCAGACGATTTGTTGACAGAGCTGAATGTTCTAGGCGAGTGTTACTGAAGCAATAAGAGACTTGGAGGAACCTGCAGAGGAATTCTCTTCTCAAGATTGGTGAATGAATATTATCTTGTTGTAAATTGTTAAATCTCTCTTGAGGTGCAAACTCGGCACTCTATTTTTCTCTCTTCTCTGAAAGGCATAATAAAAGTAGACAGTAACCTATTTACGTTAAATGATAACCAGACAAGAAATAATGAATGCTAACTAGAACTGAAGAGATACAACACATCCCATTGTGGGAACTTTTTTACATACAAGGTATGTGACACGTGGAATAAGCTGCCACCAGAAGTTGTAAACAGCAACTGTGTGGGGGAAGAGTTTAAAAGAAAGCTAGACAGAATCCTTAGGAGGACACTGTGAATGAACAGTAAAATCTGCTCCTTGTAACTCCTTGTAACTCTCTCTCCCTCTCTCTCATAGCACAAACTCAGTCTCAAGGCATATGCATGCACTCACACACAATCATACAAACTTCTTTGTTGCTGTTGTTGTTGTTGTTCTTGTTGGGGGGAGGAAATCCCCATGGAAGAGCCTAAAAAGATCTGAAAAAGGTGTTTCTCATTGAGTTAAAGATACATTTTTATGATAAAATATTTATTATATATGTTAACATTTTGATAATAAAACATGCTATATATATATATATATATATATATATATATATATATATATATATATATATATATATGTGTGTGTGTGTGTGTGTGTCTTTGAGTGTCTGTGTGTATATATATATATATATATATATATATATATATATATATATATATATATATATATATATATATATATAAATGTGTGTGCGTGTATGTGTGTAAATAGATTCACTCATAATCTGCCAGAAGAGAGGACCCACATTGATGCAAAACCGTGAAAATGATCTGCGTTTTTTTTTTTAACATTCTTAGACAGAGATAAAACTTCGGAATTACCAGATTTAACATTTGTCTTGGCGTCCGGATTCTCAACATTTATTGCACCTACGGGACGATTAGAAACCTCCGAATGACCCTAAAGAAACCAGCTCGCTCACCTCTGCTGCGGCTCGGAATCGATTTCAGATCCTGTTTATTTTCCCAGTTGCAAGGTGCAGAGCTTTAATTAAAAGAAAAATATTGAGATAGGTACAGGTGTGTAGATTCGCATTTGCATATATATATATATATATATATATATATATATATATTATATATGTGTGTGTGTGTGTGTGTGTGTGTGTGTATATAATAAAAAGAGCCCATAAAACGCCAAAATATAGATAGTCATATATATATATGAATAACTTGATCACGAAGTATATAAAACAGTCAAAAGAGGCTTAATATCCAAACTGACACTACAAGATTAGGAAACACCTGAGGGTAGCCACACCTTGGAGGATACACGAAGCAAACAAGTTATTCTTCCAGAAAACAGTACATTTTGAAAAAACAATGAAGCATATACAATTTAATATCGTGAAATTTACAAAAATTTTCCCAAAAAATTATTAATAATAAGAAAAGACGAAAGAAAATATAAATATATATATCGAGCAAGAGAAAGAGGTAGAGAGGATATCGAACCAGAGAGAGAGAGAGAGAGAGACAGAGAGAGAGAGAGAGAGAGACAGACAGACAGACAGACAGACAGACAGACAGAAAGAAATAATAACTATATACATGTGGGACTAATTTATTATTAGTTCATTTATTTTGAGGTCCTTCATAAACATCTTGCAAATATATGGGTCCAAATGGTACATTCCCAGACTAAGATTTAGGTTGTTTTTATTAGTGATTTGTATAATTGCTGATTCCAGTAAATTTCTTGAAACATAATCATTAGATCTAGCAATTACCGAGGTATCACCCCAATTAATACAATGAGATTTTTCAATCATATGGATAAACAGTGCATTTGAAGTCTGGGCTGTTCTAACTGAATACATATGCTGCTTAATACGTACACATAGATTTTTACTTGACTGACCAACGTAAAACGATGGGCAACCCTTACAAGGAATTTTGTAAATGATGTTGTAATTTGTTATGGGACTATTCTTAATTAGCATATCTTTAATGGTATTGTTATAAGAGAACACTAAATTAACATTAAACGATCTAAATATTGATTTTATGGTTTCAAATCCATGAAAGTAAGGTAAGCTAAGTACATTTTTAGGCATTACTTTTTCATTAATAGCAACACTATACAACTTTTTGTGAGCTTTTAGATAACATAAATCAATTAAATGAGGTGGGTAGCAGAGATCGTTTACTATCTTTTTTATGTATTCTATTTCTTGGTCAAGATATTGTGGACTCGTGATACGCAAAGCGCGTTAGAACATAGAAGAAAAAATTGAAATTTTAATATTAAGATGGTGGCCAGAATAAAAATGTACATATGTTAAATTATTTTTGGGTTTTCTATAAATACTGAATTTGCATTGAAAAGATTCTCTATGTATTAATACATCTAGGGAAGGGATGACATTGTTATTTTCGATTTCAGCAGTGAATTTTATGGATGGCACTAAATTATTCAATTTAGACAGTAAATCATTTACATCGATACCAACAGGTAAGACTACTAAGATATCATCGACATCGGTACCATTTTAAGGGGACAAGTGTGATATTTGGGAGGTGTTGTCTCTCAAAAAATTCCATATATAAGTTTGAAAGGAGAGGTGATCAACGGTTACCCATGGCCATACCAAGTATTTGTTGGTAATATTCTCCATTAAAAATAAATCTGCAATCACAAATACATAACTTAAATCAGGAAGGAAATTATGTGACTAACGGACATAGGCAATTCATGCAGTACAAGTTCATTACTTAAATATTCTATCACAGAGTCAATAGGGACTTTTGTAAACAAAAAAACATACATCAAAACTGACAAAGATATCGCTAGGGTTTAGTACAATGTTATTTAATTTTTTCACAAGGTTAAGAGAATTCCATATATTTGTAAGATGTTTATGAAGGACCTTAAAATAAATGAACTAATAATAAATTAGTCCCACATGTATATAGTTATTATTTCTTTCTCTCTCTCTCTCTCTCTCCGACAAAGAAAATGAATAAGGTGAACATTGTGAATATCCTAATTGATGCATTAGGAAAAAGAATGCCAAAAGCATGCAAACTGTGTAAGGTGTGGTATAGCATAGTTAATCCAGAAAACCTAATCAGAAAATGTGCTGCATGCAACATTCCGACCCATCCACAATGTGCTGAGGTAATGCAAGATATGAGAAAAGATACCAGAATATTTTGCTCAACATGTCTATCATGGATAGACAATGTTATTAAATCAAGATTGAATGTACAAATAGTTGAGGATGAAGAAGAAGAAGAAGAGGAAGAAGAAGAAGAGGAAAACGGAAAAGAAGTAAACAAAACTGAAATGACAGAAAAAATAAGGAAAACAAAGAACAAGATAAAAGTATGGATGCAGAGATACTCATTGATACCACATATGAGGCAATAAAGCAGCATACTTGCGAAGAAATAAATTACGATATGACAACACAAAAGAAAATCCCGAAGAGGCTCTACCCAGATCTACACAATGATGGGAAAGAGGAAAAAATAGACAAAAAAGACAAAGTCTGCAACCTTTTGAAAAGAGGGAATTGCAGATTTGGAGAAAGATGTTACTACAAACATCCTAAGGTATGTCACAACTATGAAATATATGGTAAATGAGGATGATTGCAGAGATCTGCATCCAAAAATATGCAAAATCCTAAAAGAAGGAAAAGGATGTAAGTTCGACAAAAAATGTAAATATATGCACCCTGTAGCCATGAATCATAATCAAATAAATAATCAATCAAATAATAAAATCCAAAATAAGAAAGAAACAAATAAAGAGAGGAATAAAGAATATCAGGTAAAAGAAAAAAGCAAGCCATCAACGAGATATGCAGAGATGTCAGCAAAAAATTTCAAAGCCTCAGCTCCTAGATACTACTCAAGAGATAATAACTGTATTTATTATGCAAGAGGATATTGCAGATACGGAGAAAATTGCAGATTCAGACGCAAAATGAATAATTATGATGAAGGAAGATCAAATATTATGGAAAAGTTGGATTTTTTAATGTCAGAATTTCTGGAAATGAAAAAAAGAACAACATACCAGAACAGGAAAGAGACATGGGAAAATCCTTATTACCAATATCAAATGAAGGAGAAAACATGCAAACCATCATAGTGATGAATGTGCAGGGTTTAGTTACGAGTAACTCAAAAAGAAAAATAGAATACTTAGAAGAACTAACCCAAATTGAAAACAAAATAGATATAATGAATATAAGTGAAACCTGGTATTCCCAAGAGACTGGGAATGATGATCAATAAAAGGGTTCCAAACTTATAGATCAGATAGAAAAAATAGGAATCAAGGGGGAACCGCAATATATGGGAAAGACAAAAAACAAGGAAAAATATATAAGAAATATAGTAACTCAGAATGTGAACTAATAGCGGTAGAATTTGAATCTGAAAAATTAATGAACATAGTAATATATAGACCTCCTAATACTAAAGAGTTTGACTTAATAATAGGAGAATTGGATGATATATGTAGAAATCACAAGGACTGGACTATTCTCCTATCTGGAGACTTCAACTTTCCTTTCGTAGACTGGAAAGAACGAATAGGAGATTGTGGTTGTACTTATACATATAAAAAAGAGAGTAATAGTAGTGCAGAAGATAAGAGGCAATTCGAAAAGCTATCAGATATGCTACTAGAATACACCATTCAACAAATAAATCACCTGCCAACAAGAAAGGAAAATACTTTAGATCTAGTATTTGTGAATGAGATGAATTATGTTAAAGAAATAATAGTTTATAATGCGAGTATTTCAGACCATAATGTCATAGAATTAACAGTCCATTCCTTCCAAAGCAAGTGAAAACAGAGATAAGCAAGAAATGAAAAAGTGGGAAGGATATGGAAAATACAACTTCTACAGTAAAAATATAAAATGGTCAGAAATAAATGAAGAATTAAACAAAGATTGGGATAACATTTTCGTAAATGATGACATAAGGGTAAATACGGAGATATTATATAAAATATTAGAGAAAATAGTGGATAAATATATACCGAAGAAGAAAAGTAAACATCAGTCATGCATACCAAGAGACAGAAGGATCTTGTTCCAGAAAATCAGAAAGTGGAAAAAAGGTCTTGCAAAAGAAAAAAATGCATGGAAAGTTATAGAACTAAAAAGTAAGATAGAAAATGCAGAACAAAAGATTATACAATCAAAAGAAAATGAAAAACGGGACTTGGAAGAAAAAACCCTAATAAATATCAAGCAAAACCCCAAACTATTATACTCATACGCGAAAAAGATGAATAAAAGAAGAATAGAAATAGGCCCTCTAAGAATTGAAGGGAGATTAACGAATGAAAAAAAGGAAAATTTGCACTATATTGGCAGCAGAAACGATATAAGAGAGAATTCACCCCTAGAATAGATAATGAAGATAATGATATAGAAGTAAGGGACGAAAATAGTGAATATTTAGCTGACATAGATATTAATGAAGCTGATATTGTGCAGGCTATTAATGAAATTAAAAATGGAGCTGCAGCAGGGCCTGATGGAGTTCCTGCTATTTTGTTAAAGAAAGTAGTTCATTCTATCGCAAAGCCACTTGCAATATTATTAAGTCAAAGAGTAGATACAGGCACGATTTATGATGAGCACAAATTAGCATATATTACCCCTACATTCAAAAGTGGATCAAGACTAGAGGCAAGTAATTATAGGCCTGTGAGTCTAACATCACATATTATGAAAGTGTATGAAAGGGTAATGAAGAAAAATATTATGAAACATTTAATAAAAAATAAATTGTTTAATATAGGACAACATGGTTTCGTACCCGGAAAAAGTACACAAACCCAACTGTTAGTGCAAAAGCTTTTGACAAGGTAGACCATAATATATTAGCGAAGAAAATTAGAAAACATAATATAGTGGATAAAGTAGGAAGATGGTTAAAAGAATTTTTACACAACAGAAAACAGATAGTTATTGCAAACGATGAGAAATCGGATGAAGCCAAGGTAATTTCCGATGTGCCACAAGGTACGGTGTTATCTGCATTACTGTTTGTTATTATGATTGCAGACATAGACAGTAATGTTAAGGACTCGGTAGTGAGTAGTTTCGCTGATGACACAAGAATAAGTAGAGAAATTACTTGTGATGAAGATAGGAACGCGCTACAAAGAGACCTTAACAAAGTATATGATTGGGCAGAGGTAAATAGGATGGTATTTAACTCTGATAAATTTGAATCAATAAACTATGGAGACAGAGAAAGAAAGCTATATGCATATAGGGGACCTAATAATGAGACAATCACAAATAAGGAAGCAGTTAAAGACCTTGGTGTGATGATGAATAGGAACATGTAATGCAAGGATCAAATAGCAATTCTATTGGCAAAATGTAAAGCAAAAATGGGAATGTTGTTACGGCATTTCAAAACAAGAAAAGCTGAACACATGATTATGCTTTATAAAACATATGTTCGTAGTCCACTTGAATATTGCAATATGATATGGTACCCACACTATCAAAAGGATATTGCACAAATAGAGAGTGTACAAAGGTCCTTTACAGCTAGAATAGAAGAAGTTAATTAAGGACCTTGACTACTGGGAAAGACTACAATCCTTAAAATTATATAGTCTAGAAAGGAGAAGAGAACGCTACATGATAATTCAGGCATGGGAACAGATAGAAGGAATAGCTGAAAACATCATGGAGCTAAAAATATCAGAAAGAGCAAGCAGAGGTAGATTAATAGTGCCCAAAACTATAATAGGAAAACTAAGGAAAGCACACAGGACATTAATCCACTACGCACCAGCATCAATAATGCAGCGTCTATTCAATGTGTTGCCAGCTCATCTGAGGAATATAACAGGAGTGAGCGTAGATGTGTTTAAGAATAAGCTCGACAAATATCTAAACTGCATCCCAGACCCTCCAAGATTGGAAGATGCAAAATATACCGGAAGATGTAATAGCAACTCTCTGGTAGACATTAGAGGTGCCTCATACTGAGGGACCTGGGGCAACCCGAACAAGATGTAAGGTCTGTAAGGTAAGGTCTCTCTCTCTCTCCCCCCCCCCCTCTCACCCCCCCTCTCTCTCTCTCTCTCGCTCTCTCTCTCATTCTCTCTATTCTCTCTCTCTTCTCTCTCTCTCTCTGGTTCGATATCCTCTCTCCCTCTTTCTCTTGCTCGATATATATATTTATATTTTCTTTCTTATTTTCATTAATAATAATTTTTTGGGAAAATTTTTGTAAATTTCATGATATTAAATTGTATATGCTTCCTTGTTTTTTCAAAATGTACTGTTTTCTGCAAGAATAACTTGTTTACTGCGTGTATCCTCCAAGGTGTGGCTACCCTCAGGCGTTTCCTCGTTTCTGTAGAAGGAAACCGACCTTATTGCTTATCTTGTAGTGTCAGTTTGGATATTAAGCCTTCTTTTGACTATGTTTTCCTCTGTAAAATCAGTTTGCCTTAGTAAAGGGTCTGAACAGGACCGAAAGTACTCGGCTATCTGGCTTTTTCATTTTTTCCTCCGTGGCAAAAACCTTTATTTATATATATGCTATATATATATATATATATATATATATATATATATATATATATATATATATATATATGTGATTGGTAAAAATGTCCTGCCACAACAGAATTCCATCGAATAAAAGGAGCCCATAAAAATGCAAAAATATAGAGAGAAAATACTATATTTCAGAGACTGATGCTGGTATTTATACCAAGAGCTCCATCCACAGGTAAGCCAATTTAGGTCACTCCCGCTGATAATCTTCCTTTAATCCTCTTAAGCGTTGGTTGAATTAAAACTTTATCAATGGCATCTGAATCCCATGCGCCCTTTGAGATGTTCATTACCTGTCTCTGTTTAATCAAGGCCGATTCCATCATCTGGCTTGTACCGGCAGTTGCTGCTTTAATTATTCATGACAAATTCCAGTTTATTCTGTGGTTATGTTCATTTATATGGTTGAAAATAGCGTTGCTCACCAGTTTTAAGCAACGAGAAAACAATAATTAGGAAAATAGAGAAAGACTTATATAAAATTAATGCAGCTACGGCCTCAATTGATTTTAATAAAACGTTTAAAAGTGTTTACTTCCAGCATATTATTATTATTATTATTATTATTATTATTATTATTATTATTATTATTATTATTATTATTAGTTATTACTGAAGACCGGATATTCCTCCTAAACAGTTCTGATACTATATCAACGTACTTAGAAGAAAGATTCAGAAGAAAATAGGAATATAAATAAATAATAAAGTTGGCAAATAGATACCAATATAAAACAAATAAATAAAGTAACAAAAAAGAAAGCAGTATCTTATAGATAACGATATAGAAAAAAAAAAGTAAAAAAAAGAGCAGTATCTTCCATAGTCCTAAAATAGTATTTGAAAGGTTCCAGCTCTCCTGGGTGATAAAGTTCTCCGTCATTGGCACCTGTGTCGCTTCAACTTCTCGAAATATTTCAATTTCAAATCCTGGAAGCCTGTTTCCAGATCTTGCGCTGGAGATCTCGCGCATCCATTTGCATACTATGCAAAGAGAGAGAGAGAGAAGGTGATTCTCAGCTCAAATTTTTCAAAACTGTATGAGTGTTGAATTCTGGAAAGTTTATGAAGAAATCCACAGGAAAATGATAGGCAGAAAGTTATACCAAGAGCTTTTGTCTTTATTCAGGCATTATATATATATATATATATATATATATATATATATATATATATATATATATATATATATATATATATATATATATATATATATATATATATATATATATATATATATATATATATTAAATTAATAAATAATACTCTCTTTGAGGATAAAAGGATCATATTATTCTATACAACGTATTATATACAGTTGACATGGCGGTGGGAATCAGAACTTGCTTTCAAGTTCAATTGTATATAAAACGTTGTATAGAATAAAAAAAAAATATGATCGTTTTAAACTGAAAGAGAGAAAACATATAAAAACAATAAGTAATCCTCTTGAAGTCAATAATTCCCCATCGGGTGATGATGACTTGTCGTTTCACAGAAAATGAACAGGTTTTAGTTTTACCCCCAAAAAGTAAATAAATATATAAAAATAAAAAATAAAATAATTTTTCCCCTTCATACATTGTATTGACAGCTTTGTTTGAGGATTAATGCTGTGACGAGAGTTGTTGACAGTTTCACTAACGAAGTTATCACGTTAGTTAATTGAACCATCTCGGGACAACGTAGTTTAGCCCTATTTTTTCTTGGACGTTTGTTTGAATTAATACCTTCTCGTTTACCCTTATAAGAAAGTGATTCTCAAATTGTGGGGTATGGTGACCCCCGTCAGTGACGTGATAAGGTCACCGTGACCACTACGACCTCATTCCTCTTCAGTTATGTGAAATTATAATACAAAGGAAATAAAGATATTCCCTACCCCATTTTTCTTCAGTTATGTGAAGTTATAATATAAAGGAAAGATATTCCATACCCCATTCCTCTTCAGTTATGAGGAGTTATAATATAAAGGAAAGAAAGATATTTCCTACCCCATTCCTCTCCAGTTATGTGGAGTTATAATACAAAAGAAAGAAATATATTCCCTACACCATTCCTCTTCAGTTATGTGGAGTTATAATACAAAGGAAAGAAAGATATTGAAATATTTATACACGAGTAAATAGATTCTATTTAATTGTGTATTATTTATTAGTTTATTTATACATTCGTTTATTAACATTTGTAAATTTACTGGATTTGACTCAAAAGAACTATTACTTTCAGAAGTTGCATTGTACCCCCCCGATAACGGCTTCATTAACCCCCCAAGGGGATAATAACCCCATGTTTGAGAACTAATGCTATAAAGAGTTTTTTCTCCACGTACTGTATAGTTAAGTTGACTGCAAAACCTCCTTTTGTTTTTTAACATACTATAGTCTAGTTAAATCCAATTTCCGTTTGCTCTGGATACATAAAAATTTTGATATGATCTCCATCTCGTTCGATTCTTATCTTGTTGTTCATTAGTTGGACAGATGGTTTTTTTCACTTTTTTATTCCAGATCAAATTCATTTCCTGTACAATGTTTCCAGTCAGTGAGTTTCGCTGCTTTTACCTTTTCAGATATTGATGTTACTGGAGACCTACAGTATGGAATATTCTCTCTCTCCTCTCTCTCCTCTCGTCTCTCTCTCTCTCTCTCTCTCTCTCTCTCTCGTCATAAAAACAATAGTTCTGCAAATAGGTAAATCCATGAATGCCTGTTCACTTGGAACTTCGGCTACATCATCGTACTCAAATAGTGAATAGTGAAGGATTCTATATAAATATTATATATATTATATATATATATATATATATATATATATATATATATATAAAATTATTATATATATAAAAATTACATATATATAGATATATACACGCATATACGCATTAAACTACAACCATCCTTTAATTCGCTCTACCTCTGAATGAATACATTTTCATATATGTTAACCGAAGGGGAATTTTTTTTAGCTGATAAGAAATTCGTCGGCTCATGGGCGCCAACCACGGAACCAAGAATTCAGGACGTAGAGTGAAGCTCTATTACCCACAAGCTATCACGAGAGATTAATATAAGTTAACGCCACCTCTCGCCTACAAATCCCTGTCGCGCTCAGGCATTCGTTATTAGAGTCGGCATCAGCCCACCTCGAACTTGATAGCTTTGTAGTGCTTTTGTCGCGCTTAGCCATATTATGAGACTTATCACATCACCGTGACAGGGGTACTATAAAATGTTTCAGATGGTTACTAAAGCAATTTTGTACTCTAATATATTAAAATATATATATTTATGAATGAATATATAATAATAATATTTTTTTTAATATATACATTTTTACATTACCATAGATCGCTTCAGCTTGCACAGCAATCTCATAATTTTAACATCATACCGAACAATGCATTTATCTGAGCCATCAATCAGTTATCAGAGAGCCGGGTTTTATCAGCACTGTAAATATTGATGTTATGATTCTGTCGCAGATAAGAATTCGAATTTTAATGGGTTTTTTTTCGTATCAACGGATCGTGTGTGATATAGTTCAGTACTATACACTTTTAATATATACTACTATATATATATACATATATATATACATATATATATATATATAAATATATGTATGTAATGTATGTATGTATGGATGTATGTATATTTATATAGTATATTTCATTATATATATATATATATATATATATATATATATATTATATATATATCATAATATAGTTGTATATATATAAAATATATACATATATACATATATGTGTATATATATACACATATATACATACATCATACATACATACATACATACATACATAGCTAAGCTACAAAAGTCCTTTAATATCCAATTCGCTCTACCTCGGAATTGATATATTTTAACGTATGACACCCGAAGGGGAATTTTTTAGTTGATAATTATTTCGTCCACTCGTGGATTCGAACCAGCGAATAGAGGAGAAATCAGAACTTCATTGACGTCTCTACAAGTGGCCGAGTCGGTTAAAACGTCACTGAAGACCTGATTTCTCCCTCGTCCGCTTGTTCGAGTCCACGAGAGAACGAAATTATTATTATTCGGTTAACATATATGAAAGTATCTTAATTCCGAGGTAGAGCGAATTGGATATTAAAGAACGTTTGTAGCTTAATGCATGTATATGAATCACGGTGAAGTGATTAAAATTCAAATTTTCCTACCTGTTAAATATTAACAAAAAATCCTTTGACCTACGGAAACAAGCTCAGCTGGAATCATCATATACAATCATTCATGTCTGCACAGAGTACCTCCTCATCGTTGAGGCCTTTGTTGCAACAGGTACTTCTTTCTGTCTTCTGAGGAATAGAGTAGATAGATAGATGCGGAATGAGACCCACTACTACATACACAGTCGTTGATATTTCATTCGTCTTTTTCGTCCACCCTTGGCTTTGTGATATATTTATATATATCCTGAATCCCCTCCTGGTGTATAACTTATTCCTGAAGCCTTTTAAACTTTCACGGCGCTTTATTGCAAATTGCTTTCTCTGGTATTCGTAGAGAGAAGCGAGGACTTTTGCCATGACGACAATCTACGTGCACGAATTCCACCTGTCTGAGACCACTGTCCATGACGGACCTCTATTTTGATTATTTCCGTTGAAGGGTAAATCGTATGAGAGGGAATGCTGTTGAATAAAGATCGGCTTTCACTTTAACGTTTAAGCTACATATAGTTGCTGAAGGAACACTTTACGTCGTTTCTCTCTGTCTGAGAAGCTATATATATATATATATATATATATATATATATATATATATATATATATATAATATATATATATATATATATATATATTAAAAGGAGCCCATAAAAACACCAAAATATAGAGAGAATAGTACTATATTTCAGAGACTGCTGTCTCCATCTTCAGGTAGATGAATGAGAAAAGTTTACTTAAAAAGGTGGTATTTATACCGAAAGGTCCATCCACAGGCAAGCCAATTTAGGTCATCCACGCTGATAATCTTCCTTTAATCTTCTTAAGAGTCAAATGATGGAATCGGCCTTAATAAAAGAGAGGCAGGTAATGAACATCTCAAAAGGAGCATGGATTTCAGATACGATCGACAAAGTTTTCATTCAACCAACACTTAAGAAGATTAAAGGAAGATATCAGCGGGGGTGACCTAAATTGGCTTGCCTGGGGATGGACCTCTTGGTATAAATACCACCTTTTCTGTAAACTTTTCTCATTCATCTACCTGAAGAGGGAGACAGCAGTGTCTGAAATATAGTACTATTCTCTCTATATTTTGGTGTTTTTATGGGCTCGTTTTATTAGATGGAATTCTGTTGTAACAGAACATTTTTACCAGATCATATATATATATATATATATATATTATATATATATATATATATATATATATATATATATATATATATATATATATATATATATGGCTTCTCAGACAAAGGGGAACGTCGTAATGTGTTCCTTCATTAAATAAATGTAGCTTAAACGTCAAAGCGAACCCGTCCCTTATTCAACAGCATTCTCTCTCATACGATTTACCCTTCAATGGAAATAATCAAAATAGAGGTCCGTCATGGACAGCGGTCTCAGACAGGTGGAATTCGTGCACGTAGATTGTCGTCAGAGCAAAAGTCATCGCTTCTCTCTACGAATACCAGAGAGAGCAATTTGCAATAAAGCCCCGGCGAATGTTATTCGAAAACGTGAAAGCTTAAAAGGCTTCAGGAATAAGTTATATGCCAGGAGGGGATTCAGGAAATATATAGCTATATCACAAAGCCAAAGGTGGACGAACAAGACGAATGAAATATCAACGCCTTTGGTAGAACTTTATAATTATGTATATGAGATATTACATTACTATAAGAGCTAATTATAGTATATTTTGGGAGTGGTATTGAGTTTTGAATTGAGATCGGCTGCTTAGTGATTTATGACTATATATATTTTTTGTGGACTTGAATATTTATTCAAAGTGAATCTGTCTTGTGCAAGATTATTTTATATAATGTAAATAATAATAATGTATTCCTCTAGCTTTGTAAACCTTTTGTAATATTTAGTTAATAAAGTAATAGTAAAAATATGTAGTTTCATTCCCCACTTAACTATCTACTATATTCCCCAAAAGACAGAAAGACATGAATTATTGTATAATATGATTCCAGCTGAGCTTGTTCCAAAATTCAAAGGATTTCTAGTTAATATCTAAGTTTTGAAAATTTGAGTGTAAGAGAGAGAGAGAGAGAGAGAGAAGAGAGAGAGCGAGAGAGAGAGAGAGAGAGAGACGAGAGAGAGAGAGAGAGAGAGAGAGAGGGGTGTTGGGGTAGAAATCTCAACATCTTTGCTTCTCAGAATCTTTGCTGTGCGGGGAAGATATTATAAACAAATATATACAAAAATAGAAAACTTCATGCCAGAAAAAGCAGAACCCTCCATCTTCATGTTTTGATCTCATGAATAATGCGTTCTTCGTAAAGTCAGCTTAGAGAGCGGTATGAATAAATGATGGATCGTCTGGCAAAAAAAAGATAATATGATCTTGTTAGTTTTTCCTCGATGTTCGCTTTTTTGGACTCTCTGAATACTTAGTGTAGCGTATTTGGTATCATATTGAAAGGAAAGAGTGGGAATATTACCACTGATATATTTTACGTGACGTTGAAATGATAAGTATATATCCGTAAAGAAACATATATACAAATAGTCATTATATATATATATATATATATATATATATATATATATATATATATATATATATGTATGTATGTATGTATGTATATGTATAACTGAATCACGAAAGTGTGAGTAAAGGACGTCGAGTCAAAAGATCTTGCAGAAACTCCGTTGTTTATTTTTCCTTCGTGGCTTATACCTTTATACCTATACATATATATATATATATATATATATATATATTATATATATATATATATATGTGTGTGTGTGTGTGTGTGTGTGTGTGTGTGTGTGTGTGTGTATAACTAAATCACGAAAGTTTGGAGCGTGATAAATGCATAAATAAAGGTATAAGCCACGAAGGAAAGTGAAACAATGGAGTAGCTGCAAGATCTTTCGACTCACGTCGTTCTACTAAGTAAAGGACATGAGTCAAAAGATCTTGCAGCTACTTCAGTGTTTCACTTTCCTTCGTGGCTTATACCTTTATATATATATATTATATATATATATATATATATATATATATATATATATATATATATATATGGTTTCCCTTCCTTTACAGAGCTGGACGGTCTGGAAGCCGTAACCAGCTTTTGTGTACGATGATATGGCCCATATCCCTAACATGGGGAAAAAGAAAAAGCCCACTATCCCATTCGCCTTCTGTACGGCTCAGTGGTGTGGTCGCTTTGGTCTTTGCCTGCCATCTCGGTGGCCGCGAGTTCTATTCGCGGGCATTCCATTGAGGTGTCAAGAGATGTGTATTTCTGGTGATAGAAGTTCACTCTCGCCGTGGTTCCGAAGTCACGTAAAGCCGTTGGTCCCGTTGCTAAATAACCACTGGTTCCATGCAACGTAAAAACACCATGCAAACAAACAAACACATTCGCCTTCAGAACGCTGAATTCATTGTTAAATTGTACAGGTTTCATAGTTGGTACCATCAGACTTGGCTAAATATCAGGTAGTCACGTTATTATTATTATTATTATTATTATTATTATTATTATTATTATTATTATTATTATTATTATTATTATTATTATTATTATTATTATTATTATTCAGCAGGGACCAATGATTCAGAATTCGAGCTTCCTTACAATAAACCTAAAGTGCTCTTAATTGATTTTATCACCGCGTTAGCTTGTGGAGTGTCCTCCTCATCGGACTGATTTCGGGGTATTAGTACCATCGGCAATAAATGCTTCAAAAAGGGACGTTCATAACTCTTTGGTTCATGGTGCAGTTCTCTCCAGAATCTTGAAAAAAAAAATAGAAAAAAAAGTTTCCGATATAATATCGAGATGATGTTTTGATAATAAGAAACAAGATATATCCAGTGAACATAGAGGTATAATTAGCAACCATCTATTTTCACATCCATTTTCGCTTAATCGGGGAGTAAGCCTACAAAATACTTTGTTGTTGTTGTTGTTGTTGTGGGGGGTAGGAAAGCCCTATGGAAAAGGCTAAAAACGTCTGAAAAAGGTTTTGCGTTGAGTTAAAGATACAGGAAGTTTAGGATATGACATTTATGTTTTATATATTAGAATGAAAATGTAAAAAATAAATAATGTGAGTGTTAAACAGCAAAGAAAATTATTTCTAATAATATATAGCGTATTTACTTCAATTTTCGTTGGTGAAACAACGCTCTATTTGACCGTAGATTTGAGTACGTGCCCCTAGTAAGCTGAGGGTCGGATCACGCATTGTTGGATCAGTCCAGGGTCTATTCCATCTTATTTTTTAACTTATTTAACGTTCCCAGCCCATCGTTTCCTGCTTTCCTCTTAAGCCTATTTCATTTTCCTTTTCAATATTCGTCTATTCTGGTGTAGCCCACTATTCTGCGTTCAAAATGA
>NC_087202.1:7897305-7902305 GCF_015104395.2 Macrobrachium nipponense | reverse complement strand
TAATAATATTCATCATGCATCATCATAATAATAATCATCATCATCATCATAATAATAATCATAATAATAATAATAATAATAATGCACTTTGGAAGCTTGAGCAGTTACGCAAAAGTGAATCAAATTCAACTTTGAAGTTGACCATAGACCAATTATGGGGAGAGAGAGACACCGAGCAATTACCGAATTACCCTGATCAGGTCATGTTCTCACTCGGACTCGGATTATAATGCGTGACTAATGATTCATGAAATTCATTAATTAACCTGCGGTAGGACATGGCCAGGAGGCAAGTCTGAGGAGGAGAGAGAGAGAGAGACGAGAGAGAGAGAGAGAGAGAGAGAGAGAGAGAGATCATAAGGATATGGGCATAAGATGAATGGTTCTATTAATGATTTCTTCTTCGAGATCCACTTCTTTTACATGCTCTGATTGTTTTATATATATATATATATATATATATATATATATATATATATATATATATATATATATATACATATACATACATACAATCATACATACTACATACATATACATACATACTATATCATATATATATATATATATATATATATATATCGAGCTACAATGTCCTTTAATATCTAATTCGCTCTACCTCGGAATTAATATATTTTCATATATGCTTAACCGAAGGGGAAATTTTTCTCGATAATAGACTTGCCTGGACCAGGGCGCGAACCCATGGATCCTTTCAAATCCAGGAACGTCAGTGAAGCTTTTATCTACTACACCACCTCTCGCAGTGGTGTAGTAGGTAAAAGCTTCAGTGACGTTCCTGGATTTGAAAGGATCCATGGGTTCGCGCCCTGGTCCAGGCAAGTCTATTATCGAGAAAAATTTCCCCTTCGGTTAAGCATATATGAAAATATATTAATTCCGAGGTAGAGCGAATTAGATATTAAAGGACATTGTAGCTCGATATATGTATACGAATCACGGAAATGTGATAGACTTATATATATATATATATATGTATATATATATATATATATATATATATTTTTATATATATATATATATATATATATATATATATGTGTGTGTTCATCCTTACTCTCTTATCCACATGCTGTTAGAACTTACTGAAGTTAGTTAACTTGAAAAGAAAAATTCATAATAAGTATTGTGTGAAGCTTTTCCAAACTGCATTATCTTCTCGTATTAACTGGTAGACCTCTTGTGACAGAGAGAGAGAGAGAGAGAGAGAGAGGAGGAGAGAGAGACGAGAGGAGAGAGAGAGACGAACTCCATATCTTCGAATTGAATCAATGGCAATGGAAAATAATTGCATAGGAGTTACATAAAAAAATAAAGCCTCATATAACTACATAATTATTATATATATTTTTCCTGGTTTTGCGAAATATTGGCTGAAATTAACACTGCAGTTCATGCGTGGGAGAAACATCATTCTGTTGAAAGTAGGTAAAACTAATGGAATTACAAAAATTATTTTCAAAAATTCCTTCTCTGTAACTTCTTTCACACATAAATTTATGTTTGCGCGAATAGAGAATGCAAAGGATATGCAAGGAAGAAAAATAAAAATAAGAATTTATCTAAAATTAAAATTTGTAAGTATTCCCAGTTGTTACGGAAAATGTGTTCTGTTACTAGATTTCATTACCTTTAAATTGGACTTATCTTTAGAATGCAAACGGCTCAATTATTCAGAATTATTTTGCCAGAAGTTTCTTTCGTAAACCATCACTTCAGTTTATTCAAATGCAAATACGCGGAACTACAATTGTTTTTACGAAACGAATATCATTCACAGAACAGCAACAGGGAAGCGTTAGAAAAAGTAGTTTAAGGTTTTCCTTAATTATTGTATTCGACGAACGTAGTTTTAATTCAATTTGGAATTTAATTTTTTCGGCGTATCAAAAGCCCAACTGATCGTCCGGTGATTCGTAGTGCATTAAATCAAATGCATAAGGGATGTTATGCAAATGAAACCAATGTTTAATTTTATTTCTTTTTTTTACTAAAGTGAATTGTATTTCAGCACTATATAAACGCCACTGAAAATATTCTTTTCAAATTCGCTTTACTCCTCCATCCTGAGAGACTTATAGTGTTTATAGAATGTTTCATGCGTCAGTTATTCCTTCAGTTAATCAATCATTTGTATTATCAAATACAGGATATCTCGTTAGTTGCTGCATCCTTCTTGTTTTATTTATAAGTAAATGACTTGGTTCCAGGGTCTGAGGCCCTGAGTTGCAACATTTCTAACCTAATCTTGTTAAATTTTCTCAATACTTTGCTTCAATATCTTTTCTTCGATACACACACACACACACACACACACACACACACACACACACACACATATATATATATATATATATATATATATATATATATATATATATATATATATATATATATATATATATATCTAATAAAAGGAGCCCATAAAAACACCAAAATATAGAGAGAATAGTACTGTATTTCAGAGACTGCTGTCTCCCTCTTCAGGTAGATGAATGAGAAAAGTTTACAGAAAAGGTGGTATTTATACCAAGAGGTCCATCCACAGGCAAGCCAATTTAGGTCACTCCCACTGGTAATCTTCCTTTAATCTTCTTAAGTGTTGGTTGAATGAAAACCTTGTCGATCGTATCTGAAATCCATGCTCCTTTTGAGATGTTCATTACCGCCTCTCTTTATTAAGGCCGTTTCCATCATTTGACTCTTGTACCGGCAGTTGCTGCTATAAATTACATGTGACAAATTCCAGTTTATTCTATGATTATGTTCATTTATATGGTTGAAAATAGCCGAGTTCTGTTGTCTATACCTAACTGACCGTTTGTGTTGTATTAATCTCTGGGGAAGTGATTTACTTGTAAATCCGATGTAAGATTGGTCAAAGTCCTGGCATGGGATCTCATAGACCCCAGTGTCCTTGGGAGATGTCTTTTGTTGGACGTTAATCAGGGATTTGGCTAAGGTGTTTGGGTAAGTAAATGCAAAAGGGTTAGATTTTCTGAGAGTCTGAGTCACCTTCTTAATCGTGTCCAGGTGTGGAATTTTTATTTTATTGTTGGGTGTATCTCTGGTCTTGTCTTTAGGGGGTCGGTAGAAAATTACGTTTGCTTTGTGAATTGCTTTCTCAATTATATGGTCAGGATACTTTAAAGACGAAAGTTGTTTGCGAATTAGTTCATACTCTTTTTCCAGGAAATCTGGGGAACAAATTCGTAAGGCTCTTAAGAACAGGTTGCTGGCTACACTTCTATGAACCTATATCAGTCAATAAACAGTTGCAATGATGATATCTCCATTGAAGAAGGGTACAATAAACATATATTTCTAAACCTTATTCCAAATACGTTATTGCTTTTCTATTTCACTATTTTCAGATAATATAAGACCATCTTTAGCAAAGGGAAAGTTTGGTCTGAATCTCCAGTTTCGTGGTTGTGGTGTTTTTGAAGTCTCTTGACTCACAGACGTCACGAGAGACAAATATTTTCCCACGTAAATAGTTAAATTCTAAGAAATGATTCTATAATGAGGTTTCCAGACCCCTTCCAGCCCCGTAGCTGCCATCATCCCAGCTGCAGGCCACCACAGTCTAGTGACTATGGATGCACTGGGGATTTCAACAGGGTGTACCTAAATGATCTGTGGATTCCGAATCGAGCTTGGTTATCATGTTGGCGAGGTAAAGGTCGTAGCCACTTAACTATGAGGTTATATATATATATATGATGGCAGCTAAATTTGGGTTGACGCTCATCTATTTGTAAGATTTAAGCGTATTTTGCCTTGGTGACAAATCTAGTGGTTTTCACGGAATGTGCCACGTAGATTGAAGGAGAGAGAGAGAGAGAGAGGCGCATCAAAACCAAGAAGACAAAGACTGAAATAATGATACAAGACGAGAGGAAAGCCGAGTCTCGTAACATTTTATCATCTGGAAAAAAAAATTATATTAAATAATAAAAAGAATTACACTTTCTTACGCTCTGATTTCGAAGAAGACTCGTCGGCAATAGTGACTTACTAAAAAACATTAATCTCTCTCTTCTCTCTCTCTCTCTCTCTATCTCTCTCTCTCTCTCCTTCAATGTATGGCACATTCCATGTACACCACTTGATTTGTTACCACGGCAATATATATATATATATATATATATATATATATATATATATATATATAGTATATATATTTATATATATATACTATATAATATATATGTATATATATATATGTATATATATACATATATATACACACATATACACACACATATATATATATATATATATATATATATATATATATATATATATATATATATATAATATATATATATATATATATATATATATACATATATATATATGCATATATATATATATATATATATATATATATATATATATATATATAGTATATAGAAAGTGCAACACATCTTTAACTGTGAATTAACACTTTCTTTACCTCTCACACACAGTTTACTGTTTAAGCGGAGGTAGAGCACCAGTAGGAGGAGGAGGAGGAGGTGGAGGTTGTGGAGCAACAGTAACAGGAGGAGGAGGAGGAGGAGGAGGAGGGGTGGTGGTGGGCATAGGGGGTGGGGGAGGCCTCAGCAGCGGTGGCGGGGGTGTCATGAAAGCCCCTGGCTGGAGACATCCATCAGCCCCCTGGTGGCACCGACCAGCCCCATGACACCGACTCAGCTATGTGTGAGTGTAAATATCGACTCCTCTTCGTTCTGTCTTGTTTTTATCTGTTTATTTATCGGTTTATTTATCTATATTTCCTCTATTCATTTTTATATCACATCATATCTACTATTTATCTGTTTATTTATCTATATTTCCTCTATTCACTTTTTATATCACATATCTACCTCCCTTAGCCTCGGGTTCATCTCTGCTCTCATGTATAATTCTACTAAATTCTCATAGGTTTAGCATCTCTGACTTTTTTCTTACATATTTATGACATTATTGAA
>NC_087202.1:7887776-7896805 GCF_015104395.2 Macrobrachium nipponense | reverse complement strand
TGACATTATTGAATTCTGAAGTAATATCTTGGGCGTTGACTTACTCTACTATATATACTATATATATATATATATATATATATATATATATATATATATATATATATATATATATATATATATATATATATATATATATATATATATATATCATAAAATCCACATAAGAAGGCGAGTGAAAATCATGACTTGGAACAAGTACTTTCGTAGTTTATTCTACACTGAAAATGTAAAATAAACTTTCGTAGTTTATTCTTCATTGAAATTGTAGAATAAACTACGAAAGTACTTGTTCCAAGTCCCCAGTTTTTCACTCGCCTACATTTTATATATATGTATAACATATTTATTAATATGTATATATGTGTATGCTTGTGGTTTCTAAGAAATGTAATATTATCACAGATAATCTTAATTACTTTCTCTGACAGGTCGAGAGTATGATCCTGGAAGACTACTTCGAGCGAGGTCAAATAATAATAGAAGCGATTCGTAAATGAACTCAAGAATTTAGAATAAGAGGGAGAAGAAGAAGAAAAAAAAATACAAGATGGCGACGTAGAAGCAGCAAACAGCAGAAATAGAAAGAGAAAATTTAAGGAAAACTGAAGAATTGCAAAAACAAATTTCTGGGTACGAAGACAGTTGTTGTATTCAGCATTTTTGAGTGAACTGTTTGTGGAATGTCTCAGTCTTCAGCAAAAATAATAAAAAAATATATCAAAAGAGTCCTGAATGGCAAGTCCTAGTATAATTGAGTGTTATCTATGATTTAATTGAATATATACAGAACAAGTACACTTCTGGAAAACGAAAATTGACAGAAAATGCAAAAGAGATAAAAAAAAAAGGGATGCCATCGATTTAATTTAAAGAATTTTGAAAAAAAAGGAAAAAAACGAAACAAAATTACATATCAAACAAAAATGTTACAGATTTTACGTGTTACGTTTATTATTCACCTTGTAATCAAATCTATGAGACTTAGTTTAGGAATGTGAGAGAGATATATTATATGTGACTGTTCCGTATTTCCAAAGAAACCGATTCTGGTCCGAGTTATGTTTCATTAGAGGTTTAAAAAAGAGAAGAGGGGTTTTATTAGAGGGGCGAATGTTCGTGGGTATAATAATAAGCCTGGCGGCTGGGCGTGGCGGTTGATAATTGTATTTTTATAATTTATATCATTTTATATTAAAGAACTGTTACTGTATTAGTCTGTGTTTTATTGACGCTGTTACCTTGTGCAGTCCAGTAGAAGCAGTATTACAAACGTCTGCTCCAGCCATTAAAAGAATGAACAAATAAATAGCAGCACTGTTAAAACCATTGTAAAACTAATTAAAACACTAGTACTACCCTGTCCAAGGTAGGTGGATTAGTCTACTTCCAGCCTGCAGTGTACAACCGAGCTTAGCAACCGGGTGAGAGAGAGAGAGAGAGAGAGAGCGTTGCCCTAATCAGGCGGCGCCAATATGGCTGAACTGCAGATTCCAAAAACCAGAAAAATGAACAATAACAAAAGGACTCGGGAACTTCCCTTTGAAAAGGTCGAATCAGTATCCTGAATTGAAAGTAAGTTCAATTTACTGAGAATTGCGTAACAGCAGCTGTTTTCCTCATTGGAAGGAAATCTTGCAGTTCTTACCTCATCTTAAGTAGGCCTAATTACTGGAGAGATGTTTGGAAGATTTTACAAGCACGTTCTTCATTCTCTCTCTCTCTCTCTCTCTCTTCTCTCTCTCTCTCTCTCTCTCTGAAATTTTTGGAAAATTTTATTTAACTTTCTTCATCTATATCTGTTTTTTCATAATTTTTTTTCTCATAAAATTACGTTAATATTGTTATCATTATAGCTTTTATTATTTTACATTTAATACACACACACACACAAATATATATATATATATATATATATATATATATATATATATATATATATATATATATATATATATATATATATATATATATATATATATATATATATATATATATATATATATTATATATTTGCGTGTGTGTGTGCGTGCAGAGAAGACACGGATAACTCAAACATTCTAAATATTCATAATTCGAAATATGTCGAATATTCCGAAATAAGACGAATGAAAAATGAATTTACTCTTTTGTTTAGCTGATAATATAATAATTCTCTCTGGAGAAAGTCCCTCCCACCCTCTTTCGCGCCTTCATAATTTATCGTGAGTTGTTGGTCTCGCAGTCTTTTAATTTCCGCTAACGATTTTTATCAGAGACATATTTTAGCGGCTTTTTTTTTTATCTTGAGAAATTTGTTATCCAAGGCAGGGATGGTAAATAAATGTCCGTGGGAGATAATTTGCCTCTAAATTTGCAAGTTTAATCCTCATTTCAACTCTCAACTGTATCGTAAGTTCTTTAGTGAACAAAATCTTGTGTACTCTGTCTCATGTTCGAATTTTGTCTGTTAGCGTTTTTTTTAGGTGTTGAGTATTTACACAAAATCATCTTGTATTAATTATTGTTATTATTATTATTATTATTATTATTATTATTATTATTATTATTATTATTATTATTATTACTGAAAACGAAGAAGTACTATACATGAAATATTATATCCACTGGCATATTCAATATATTCAACTACCAGTTAAAAACAAAACAAATAATAAAAGCAGAAGAAAACATGCAAAAATGAACTTAAGTAGATAAATTAAGCAATTCTCCGCGTCTGTATTATTACTATTGTTGTTGTTATTATTATTATTATTATTATTATTATTATTATTATTATTATTATTATTATTATTATTATTATATTACTGAAAAGGAAGAAGTACCACACATGAAATATATCCATTGGACCATATTTAGTATATTCAATTCCGGTTAAAGGATAACAGATATAATAAAATTACATGAAAACTTGCAGAAATGAACCTACAATAGATAAATTAAGCAATACCACTGTAAATTACTGTAAACTGATCTTCTATTCATTATGTCGTGCTCAGAAGGAACCACACATGATTCTTTTTGTATCGTCCAAAATTTCAGACGAAATCGAGTGCGAAGATTGCCAAGTAGCTTGAAACTCCTTTTTCATCTTGTGAGTCACAGTGTCTACGAGTTTGCGAATTCACGACTAATATTTCATTCTCTGTGGGTACACAAATATGATCTCTTTAGCAATGCATTGGTAACATTCATAATTAGGTGAAATTCCGTTTCCACATTGTTTAGTTCAAAGCACGGCGTGATAATGTTGGCAGGCTGCCAATACCAGCGCTCACAAGTGGTCATGGTAGCACCTCTATATAACAGTAGGTTCAACTGATATACAAAATTTTTTCGAAAGAGCAATGTGAATTACAAATGGTTTCAGTCGAAATTGAAGATAAGTGTAGTTCAGATTGCCCGTATATTGCAGTAGTGTTATAGGCCTAGCAAACATCTAATGCGTCTGAGATGCGATCCAGTTTACTAAATGATTTATGTCGTGAAGGTTACCTGTTTTTTTTTTTTTTTTTTTTTTTAATAACAAAAGATGATTATTTTTGTAAATTATCTCGATAGTTATTAACTGAGATAGTTATAGTATGAACTTACGGTCTAAGCAAGTTAAAGCAACACTGTTTGTAACTGTCGAAGAATGGTATTAATATAAAAAGTTTTTTGCTTGCTTGTAGTGTATAATTGATTCATACGGTAATTCACTTCCCCAACAGAAAATGCTGAACAGTAACGCGAATATTAAGCGTATGATGTATCTTTAGCAAATGAAGAACATTAACACGCCAAAGGTAGGAAAAAAATTGGTTGGGCCACATAGTACTAAGTTAACCCACCTGTTGATATCATGGATGCGTTCTAGCTACAGTAACGTTTTTGTATTTATTTTATGATAATGTATAGTCAGTGTTGAAAACTACAAAACAACTATTTAAAATTCGATTCTTGCAACTCAGGACATACCACAATGCTATGAAAACTTTTTTTGTAGGTATCTTAGATTACCTTGAAATTTGAACCTACGTCTGATGAAGGCTTTTGTGTCGAACGCAATAGAAAGGGTGAACGGAATTCTCAGAAATGTTTCGTAACTGTTTATCCGAAATTTGGCTTACCGCAATATTTTCCCACCATTTTCATATTTATAGTGTATATCACTCGTGTAATTCATACTATGGCCCCATCTCATTAAATTAATTTTGTTTTCGCATAAAAAAAGAAGAATAGAAAGGCAACGTCTCAGTTGCCAATTGGTGACTTTCGAATGAAATCTTGGTCGAGTGGTTTGGCTTTTGACATGAGTCTAGGTGTATGAATGCAGATGAGAGGAACAGACTGCTGATGACGACGATGATAAAGATGTCTATGGAATTAAAACTACGTTGTGACAAAGAAAAAAATGGTTTAATGACTCGTCACGTACAACGAAATGCAAGTTCGAACAGGAATCCCTTTCTCAAACGATACAAATATGAGGAATGATCTTATACACCGCCTCCAGTTATGGTAGGATATCGTTTATGATGCGAACTGTCTTTCGACTAATGCAAATGGTTACGCATTATGTTTTTATATAAACCCATTGTAATACCATAAGCTTTGCTGCGTCCCGTCCAGTTCACGCAACATTTTTCTGGAGGGCCGTTGTATGGGTACATCTCTCTCTGAAACTTATAATTGAGGTGATCAGCCAATCAGCGCTTTTGTTATTGTCACGTGACCTCATAGTCTGAGCTCATTCAGTGTTGTGTAAATATGTGGCTCTGTAAACAAACAACTTTATCCCCATTACCATCGGTATTATTGATCGTCAATTGATAATATTAATGCTATAGTGAGTCTAGACAATACAGATTCTATGAAAGTGTCCTGCCTGGCCGGCCATCACTGGATATTACGAAAAAGTTAAAAAAAAAAGACAGGTAGAGCTGCATGAATCATTATGACTAACCTAGGTACTATAGGCTATGTACACAACTTCTGTCAGCTTGCTGCAGCTACTGCTCCCATAAACACAACCACAACTGGCATTGCTTGGAGTTTCACCTCAGCATCAGGATACTGTATGCAAAATAGGTACCTTGTATTGGATAAATGTTAACTAAGGTGAAGTTAAAATGTTGCAAAGTTAAGATGTCTTGATAGCTCTTGGAACAGGTGTAGGATCTCACATTGAAGAATAATACAAATACACATGGAGTGAAAGAATGTCTGTGGGTTCCATTATCATGAAGAGTGCCAAACTCTGTGATAACAACTGGGTCTGTTCCACCACGGACTTACAGCATGGCATGCAAGTGCTCGTCTTTCCTTCACCTGAACTCAATAAACAAAATTTGAAATTCTCAGTTTTGGGTGAGTAAAACTATATATTTTTCGCCATTTCAAATCTTTTATCATGCCTTTTCACATATTAATGATCATTTCATGACCATTAATCACCATTATTCACAATTTTCGTCCAATTGTAATCAACATACTTCATGTACTACGTTGATGTGTATGAATTAGGTGTAGCGATATTACTTTTTTGTTTATTTTTATGTATGTAATATTTTTTGCGGGGGGGGGGGGGGATTATTAACGTATCATCATTATTGATCATTATTTACAGGTTTATTGGAGTATTATCAATAGGTATGTTCCACATTTATAACTTCATTAACTATGTTAGATTATCAATTCTTTGACTTTTTTGGCATTAATTACCTTTATCTTCATCAATAATCCATATATTTTAGATTTTTGTTTACATTAATCACCATTATCATCATCATTAGTCATTATTCAAAGGTTTACTAGGATTATTACTAACATGCTCCATGACATGTTTATTAATGTGAATTCATGTTTATTAAGTGTGACCACATTTTTGGATATTTAAAAAAAAATTTCTAAAGACAAAAGCATCTTGGGTTATGTTTAGAGAGAGTAATTTTTTTTTATTATTATTACCATCGAACATTGTATTATCAACATAAGGTAACAATACTGATAATCCAAACAAAAACTTCTTTCACTTTTCCCTTTTTCAATACAAATAATATTCAGGGAATTTTATACCATTAAAGCATTTAATAAAAACACATTTTAATGCATACTCTGGGAATTGGAGGGGGCGGTGTGGGAAATTACATAGGTACCAGCATATTTTTGTAAATATTTCAAAAACTAACACTTTTGGCTGTACAAGTATATGAATTCCAGTTTATACCCTTGAAAAAAAACCAATATAAAAGGTTATTTTCAAGTCGTGGATTTTTTTTTTAGGTTTTAAAAATGTTACTTAGCATGTAAACTCGGTGGTTGGGTTATTATTATTATTAGTTATTATTATTATTATTATGTTATTATTATTATTATTATTATTATTATTATTATTATTATTATTATTATTATTATTGATTATTATTAATTTTTTTTGTCTATTACAGTCATCCTTTTCGACTAGGTGGTTTTTATAGTGTGGGGTTCTGGGCTGCATCCTGCTTTCTTAGGAGTCTATCACTTTTCTCACTATGTGCACTGTTTCTAGGAGGACACACTTCTACACGAGTCCTGGAGCTACTGCGGCATCTAGTTTTTCCAGGTTCCATTTCAGGTATATTTGGATCATGCCTAGTGTTCCTATTATTATTAATATTATTATTATTATTATTAACTGTGCACATGGAACAAGATTAAAATGCCATTACCTGGCAAAACAGTCATCGAACAGGTATCCAAAAAGTGAATGCAATAGAATAAACAATTTAGACAGAATGGGCCAGTCATTCAGTGCTGAAAGGGAAATTGAGGGTAAAAGGAGAAGGTGGAAAGTAAGATGGAAGAAAAAAAAATATGAACAGAGGTACAGTAAAAGGTTTGGAAGGGGTTGCAGTTAGGGGCCAGAGGGATGCTGCAAAGAACCTTTAGTGATGCCTGCAGTGCACTGCATGAGGTACACTATTGGCACTACGCCCCTTGGGGATGGGGGGGGGGGTAATTAATTGTATACATGTGTGTTAGGTGACTGTTGTAGGTTATATTTGGTGTCCTGAGAGGGAAATAAGGGATGTTTGAGATTAATGGTCCTATGAAATGTATAATATTATACCAATCAGTTTACTCGCAAAATGGGAATGCCTCTCTGAGGTAATGTATATTTGAACCTACAAAGCTACTCACAGATCTTATAAGAGAAACTATTTATTTAATTACAGTAGTATACATGTAGTAATTACAGTCTGCATTAATTCATATTCATACAGTTGGGATTTAGGGGAAAGTACACAGTACATTCTGTGCAGAGCTAGATCAAATCATTTGAACCATTTCATGTACAAGCTACGTATTTGTACAGCTGCAAGTGCAATTATTACCAGGAGGTAAAGCTATGTAACATGTCACAATCATACTGACCTGTAATTCAACAAACTTATTTACATTGTACAGTCTAAGTTAGCCTAGCCTGTAAGAATTACTTAGACTTTCATAATTAGACAAGACTTGAGCAATGTTTCATCGTCTGTGGAGAGGGACAGACAAAGCAATCAGCTTTTCTGAAGGTTACGCCAAGTCAGGCTACCTTTTCTAAGTTAAGGTTAGGCTAGGGTAGACTACCCTTGGATGTTTGATGATCAACCCTGTTTGACTAGCTAGTTGGTAAAGTTTACTTTTAAAGCTGCTGTTTAGTATGAATTTGAAGTTTCCTTTAGGGTAAAAATGGCAATGGTAAAATTGAAGAATTACACCTTCAAGTGCTCTGGCAGATCAAATTCAGTGGGACAGGAGGTTTGAGAACTTATTGATAACATGGCAAATAACATTATAACACTTTATTAACACTTAAAACTGCAGTAAGCCTAGGGCTAGGCCTCATGGTACTACGTATGTACCCTGTAGTACTAGTAGTAGGAAAAATTGTAACACTTAACTACAAGGTACATAGAATCATCAGGCCTAGCCCTAGGCCTGCTGAAGTTTTAAAGTGTTAATAAAGTGTTATAATGTTATTTACCATGTTATCTATAAGTTCTCAAACCTCAGCTGTCAGAAGATGTCCGTCCCAACGAATTTGATCAGCCAGAACACTTCAAGATAGTATTCTTCACTTTTACCATTATGCATCATTTTTGCCCAAAAGGATACTTCAAATTCATACTGCATTATAGCTTTAAAAGTAAACTTTACCAACTAGCTAGTCAAGCAGCATATCCTACCATGGACTGATGGTAACCCTACTTGCTAATTTATCAGGCTATATGAAGTTGATGTAAAATAGGTTAGGCTGTAATAAAAAACTTAATACAGCATTCATTATTTTATTAGCTCAAAAAGCAGGCATGTAGTTGACTGCAAGTTGTTTGAGGTTGTTTGAACACAGTTATAAAGATTTTCATGAATGAAAATATGTCACTTGTGAAATGTGATCCCCCGTTCTTTTGTGAGCCTGTTTTTTTATGTGACACAGTTGATGGCTCAGCACTGGGTGCCAGAGGTGGCTCTGTTGCTGCTGGCCTGTCAGGTGCTGGCTGCCATTTCTGAGAATCAACACATAGCAATGGCACCCTACTTGCTTGTGACAGTCACAATGTCCAACCTCTCCCTCTGTATCTATGACTGTGCTGACTGTCTCTTTTATCCAAACTTTGCTGTGCTGACTATATCATTTATCCAGATCCAAATATTGATCCAGGCATTGAATGTTCCTCTTATCCAGGTGGTATTACTGTAGTTACTGTCCCATTTATCCAGGTATTAGTGAACTACATTCCCCTTATATCTAAGGATTACTGTTCATTTTATCCAGGTTTTACTGTCACAATTGTTTAGTGTTCAGCAATCCAGGTGGTCATATGGTATGTTTGTTTAGTATTTATAGGACTAGTTTTTTGGTGAATAAAGCTTTGCAGTTGTTAAAATATTCAATGTAGAGAGTTTAACAAGTGAACCGAGCTACAGACTGGGCATACAGAGAAGCTGAAGGGGTCTTTCTTGAGTGGCGTTCAGTAGGGTAAGGTGCATTACGTTATTGTCTGTTTCTCAGCCAA
>NC_087202.1:7862776-7885276 GCF_015104395.2 Macrobrachium nipponense | reverse complement strand
CTTGCAAACCTTTATACAGCCAGTTTCCGTTTCAGCGCTGAATGACCTTATAGGTCCCAGCGCTTGGCCTAAATTCTTGTTCTGCTCTTTGATGTCGTCCATTTCTGAGATCCGTTGAAGAATTTTCGGATAGAACAGTTTATACAATTACGGTGATTAAAATATGTATTTACACTTAATCGGAGTCAATACTTATTTGTGAGACTCCAAGAAACAAATGGTTATATAATGAGAGCATTCTTATCAATGCCAATATCGATAAAGTGCGATTACTTTGTAACAACCGGACGATAGGTAAAGATATAATATGAAAGAAAAATGGAGAGAAACGGTTTAATGGTAAAGTGATTTTTCACGGAAATATTAATGATAATAATACGTGTATGCTTCACACAAGTGGGCTAATTCTGATAATGAGGCAAGATACACTTGTAATGGTAAAAGCGGATGTTTTTCTATAAATATATATATATATATATATATATATATATATATATATATATATATATATTAATTATATGTATATATACACGCACACGCACATACTATATATATATATATATATATATATATATATATATATATATGTGTGTGTGTGTGTGTGTGTGTGTTTGTATATATATATATAGTATTATATATAATATATATATATATATATATATATATATCTATATATATATATATACACATATGTGTAAAATATACACTATTTAAGCATGAAAACAATAAAAACGGCAATAGATAATTGCGGTTAAAACGTACCGCACCATTTTGCTCTTATTATTGTAAGGACAGTTTGTTATCCTTTAATGACGAAAGCAACAAAAGCCAAAAAAAAGAGAAAAAAAAAAAACTTAAAAAAATTCTGATCAGGAGAAGGAAGAGAAAGAAATAAAACGCAAGAAACCGTTGCTTCAACATATCTTGGCTCATTAGGCCTCTAGGCGTGACGTCACGGCTATTTCGGGCGACTTCTTACAGCCGAAGCGAATTATTCAGGCGGGAGAAAAAAAAAAAAAAAAAACACAAGTCCACCACTTGCCTTGTTCACAAGTCCCACTTGCAAGCAATCATTCTCTCCTTGCGCTGCTGCTCTCGCTCTCTCTCTCTCTCTCTCTCTCTCTCTCTCTCTCTCTCTCTCTCTCTCTCTCTCGTTTTGGACTCCTCCTCTTCCTCCTCCTCACTCGCTTTCAGTCATATTTTGTGGCCTACTCTTTTTATTAGCTTAAGTTATTATTATTATTGTCGTTATTATTATTATTATTGAACGTCCTATTATATAGACGACACCATATTTTGAATCCTACTCTTCTTATTCAGCTTAAATTATTATTATTATTATTATTATTTTATTATTATTATTATTATTTATTATTACACGTACTTTTATATAGACAACTCCATAACACCAACAACTTTCCAAGCATCCATCCTAAAGTATTAGTGATATTATAACTTGCTAAATTTAAAATCATAACTGCATTAGCTAAGATTCATTTGAAGTACCCAATTCTTTTCAATCTGCCTAATTATTTTTCTCTATTACTTCGGTCTGCAAACAACAGTCCGATATTTGTTTCATGGTCGGCGAAGGATACTGTGAAGATTCCTATAATTATAGCAAAGAAATGCCGTGCATAAAAGCTACTGGTGTTATTCTCCAAGGGTGAAGTCAGGAAATCCAAAAGCGATAGCTCTTGCAGGTCGTCTAGACAGCGTTTTTCTCACGCTCTGCCGGGTTGGTCACGCCAGGGTCAGGGGGAAGACTCCAGTTAAAGGAGCGCTCTTGTTTGAGAGGTGAAGCTAAAGCTGCCTTCATGCCAGCACGGGCTCTTTTACGTTTCGCGAGGACTCTCTTATGTGTATATCTTCTTCTCCAACTAATGGGGACAGTAGGGAAGAAATGGGTCTCTGCCTTGCCTTGATCACTTTCACTTCAACTCTCAATTAGGACGGCTCTCTCGGGTTGCTTTATGAGCAAGAGCCCGTGTAGGCATCAAGGCAGCTTGACCTCAAACAACCTCAGACAGCGCTCCCTTAATAAGCCTTCCCAGCATTACTGACGTGGCCATAGCCAACAGATCCTGAGGGCAGAGCTGTCTAGACGCCCTACAAGGACTACCGTCAATGCGCGAGGTAGTGGCATGCTATTCAGAAGACTTATTTTTTATCGACAATAATATGCGGATTATAATGATACGATTATATCAGCTGTTAAAAAAAAGACACAAGGATGACCAGTGTGGAAAAGCTGGTATATTTTAGCCACACTTAAGAAATCACATAACAATCCAGTAACAATGAAGGAGTGGAAAGACTTGAACTCAAAGAACTGCCATATGGCAGATGGGGAGCAGAGAAAAAGGAGGAAGGAAAGAAAAACGGGTAAACTTTCGAGGTAAAGGAGAAGGGTACGATGAGAAGTTGGAGGCATAAGGGACACGGTGAAGTGGAAATATAAAATTTGAAATGAAAAGAGAGAGAGAGAGAGAAGGGACACGATGAAGTGGAAATATAGAAATTGGAAGGGAGAGAGAGAGAGAGAAATATGAGAAAAATTGGAAAGAAAGGACACGATGAAGTGGAAATATAGAAATTGGAAATGGGGAGAGAGAGAGAGAGAGAGAGAGAGAGATAAGGGTCACGAGGAAGTGGAAATATAGAAATTGGAAAGGGAGAGAGAGAGAGATAAAAACGTTGGAAAGATAAGGGCCACGACGAAGCGGGAATATAAAAAGTGAAAATGTAGAGAGAGAGGGAGAGAATTTTCTCATTTCGTTCTTGCCTTCACAGGCATTTGACAGCTGTGTTTAGTATCACTTATTACATTCTGAGAAGCAGAAAAGTTTCTTCATCTAAAGCTCCGGGAGCCATGGACCTGGGGGAGTTGTAAGGATTAGGGTATCTTCAACAGTTTGTATTTTAGGAGGTTCTTTTAAAGAATGAAATATGTAAATTATTACCGTCGTGTAAAGGCAGTTCTCAAAAAAAAAAAAAAAAAAAAGAAAAAGAAAACCAGAGCCTGTTTTCCCTAAGAGAAAATGTGAGAAATGGTTGAGAATATTGATTATATATTGATTATAAATGAGTCTAATCTCTTAAAGAAGTTCCTTGCATTGCAATGACATGTTTCGAAGGCCGTGTATATATAAATAAGGAAGCGAAAGGGAAGGTTTGGAAAACTTCCAATATTGCAACAGATGGGGAAAGAGAGGAAATATGAACTGTCAGTCTTGATAACTACGGAATTCAAAATGTGATATTGAATTTTTCACTTTGCGCTCTGTATTGAATTGTTTTAAATCCTTATTTGGACAGTCATATCTAAATTTATCTTGGACAGATTAAGATGAATATCTCAGTAATACAGACGAAGATGTGATCATATAGTCATATTATTATTATTATTATTATTATTATTATTATTATTATTATTATTATTATTATTATTACTATTCAGAAGATGAAACCTATTCATGTGGAACAAAACTCACCAAAGGGGCCACTGACTTGAAATTCAAGCTCCCAAAGATTATTAAGGTGTTCATTGATAAGAATTAAAAATAACGTGAAATACAGGAAGAAGAGATTAATAAATAGATAAATAGTTAAAAAACGTCTTGAAATGCAAGAAGAATAGTATTAGGGTCTTGACCAGACTGTGATCCTTAAATATCAGTTCTAGTAATAAAAGAACCAGAATACATCGAAACTCATGATTAAGAATAGTTCAACTCCCTTTTAGAGCGGAGTTCTTTAGGAAGACACAAATGGAGTCTATCAGAGCTGATAATCCGCTCAAGGATTCCTTCGCCACGCCCCCAAGGTGCATTTGAGATATAGCGAAAACATTGGCGATAGCTTGTTCAGTCCTTTGTGGTGTGTTACAGGCAGAGAGCGAAACCAGGCATTTCGCGAACTGCCTGGAATTTCAGACAGATAGCGAAATGCACGCTTAGGGATATCTGATCACATATGGGCTAGTACTTAACACTGCGAAGTACGTTTGACCTCCCAGGTGCTAGTACTAAACACAGCGAAATATATTTGACCCCCCAGGGGCTTAGTACTAAACATGCCAAATACATTTGACCCCAAGGGGCTAGTACTAAACACGGCGAAATACTTTTAGCCTCCCAGGGGCTAGTACTAAACACGGAGAAATACATTTAACCCCCAGGGGCTAGTAATAAACACGTTGAAATACATTTGATCCCAGGGGCTAGTACTAAACACGGCGAAATACATTTTCAACAAAACACGTATCAAAAAAGGTCTGCTCCCTGCAAATTATTATTATTATTATTATTCTTATTATTATTATTATTAATTAAAAAAAATTTGACAGACTAAAATATAACATCATTCTCGTGGAGCGATTTCCCTCCATAAGAAAAACACACACACATACTCACAGTAACGCGAGACCACCGTGAAATTCCTTTTAACCTTCAACCCTCCTGGCCTTGAGTAATGACGCTTGCCGGGCATTTTCTCAATCGTCACGGCCATTTTTTGTTTTTAGGGAGAAGTTTCTGATCTATTGATGGGGCCAATCAGTTACGGTCACCACAGTTTACAAGAAACATTCTAACTTTGGGAGTTTGCCCAGACTTCATTTATTTCGGCATCGCTGGACTTTGGCTAACACCCAGTGCAACAGGAGGTTGGTTGGTCTTGTATCTCTCTCTCTCTCTCTCTCTCTCTCTCTCTCTCTCTCTCTCTCTGTCAACCAGTATTTGTGCTTGTTCTTACCACTTTACGAAGCCTTTCTCTCTCTCTCTCTCTCTCTCTCTCTCTCTCTCTTTCGCCAGTCTCTCTTTAGCTTCTTACCACTTTACGAAGCCCCCCCCCCCCCTCTCTCTCTCTCTCTCTCTCTCTCTCTCTCTCTCTCTCTCTCTCTCTCTCTCTCTCTTACCACTTTAGGGAGATATGCCTCTTCCTTGCGTATTCTTTTTCTTTCTGTTTCTCTTTATCAGTCTGTCTGTTTTGTCTTAACAATTTACGAAGCTTTTCCTTTTTCTTGTCTTTATTCGTTTTCTCTGCCATTCTTGTATACACACCGACCTCACGTTGCTCGTAGTGTTCTGTCCTTTATTTATTCATTGGAGCCACTACAGACCCGGGAACGAGCGATTTTCGCGGGAAAAATATCTGAGAATAACGTTTTTTGCCCTTTTTTGTAATTGCCCCACCCCCCCGTAAAAATAAAGCCTAAAAAACATCAAACGGTAATGGGGGGACCCATTGGGAAACCGGGGTTTTTGGGTGGGGGAAGCGGCGAACGACTTTCACGCGAACGTAACTCTCAATTCCCGGTTATGAGGCCCAGAACTGTGACACTTAATGCAAAAATTTGACCCTTACTCTGCATTCAAGGGTGACGTAGGCTAGGCTAGGCTAAGACCACTTACATTGCAAAACTTTAGAACGACTAGCCTACATGTAAAACTTCTAGACTAGGCTACCACTAACCGACATAGGCTCCGACCCTTTACTCTGCATTCAAGGTTGACGTAGGCTAGGCTAGCTACCACTAACCGACATTATATTATCCGCATTTTTAAAGATTCTTGGCAGGCGAGACATGTTCTGGCATGAGGTAATATTGCGCTGCGCGCGCTAACCACAGAGCTTACAGTAGGCCGCGGTGGAACGGCGCTACGCGCCTTATCTGCATTTTTAAAGATTCTTGGCAGGCGAGACATGTTCTTGCAAGAGGTAATATTGCGCTGCGCGCGCTAACCACAGAGCTTACAGTAGGCCGTGGCGGAACGGCGCTACGCGCCTTATCCGCATTTTTAAAGATTCTTGGCAGGCGAGACATGTTCTGGCAAGAGGTAATATTGCGCTGCGCGCGCTAACCACAGAGGTTACAGTGAATTAGCCACAGTACATACAAAAAACCACGACTAGCCTATTTCTCCCCACCATAACTGTAACATTGAACACCTTCCTCGTTCGTCACGGCCTTACTGTTCGAACACGTGCTCCGGTACAGGCTTCGAACTAACCGAAACAGTACTGTTCGAACACGTGCTTCGGTACTGGCTTCGAACTAACCCAAACACTAGTTTTAAGGCTAACAAACATTAATATACAACTTACCTTATTCACATTTCAAAGTCGCTGCTGTCCGACGACCATGAAGGGGTAGAAGAAGGCATCAGTCTCGGCCTCTTTGGAACGGGTGAGGGATCACGTGTCTCACTGGTAGAAGGTCCTGGCCTTATTGTTTCGGGCCGGGAAATCCAATTTGAGATGGGGGATGTCGGGCGGCTTTTGAGCGGGTAGATACGTTTGATTAATTTCAGGAACGCCCGAAATGGACACGGAACATCTTGTAGATACCGCTTCTGGATACAGTACGTAGAAAAATAGCTTTCGTAAAGTTCTTTCTGCGTACCGTGTCTCGGTAGCGCGCTCCGTTTAAGGACACGCCACTGCGATTCTATAGTGTTCGTGTGTACATTCGGGTCGTCAGGGCTAACAAAGTTAACGCTGTGGTTCACGACATTATGCGCAAAATAATGATCCCGGACTTTGCTGTACGACTTCCAGCAATCAGATATGATTGTGGTTTCTGGAAGTACGTTATCAAGCAGCACCGGGATCAGAGTTTCGGCAGATCGGTCTGGAACCACCTTGAAAAAGGTCTCACGTGTCTGCCGGTCAATGCCACCGAACACCCAAGATCCGTCTACCTTTCGGCCACGGTTGTACTTCCGTTTCCCAAATTTAGATTCATCGATCTCAACAATATGACCAGGACCACCGATTTTCTTATTATCAGCACACAGGATTTGGAACAACTACATCTCTACAAAAATTATACCAATCGACCATGGTGTTCGGCGCTAAGGGCATAACCAAATCTGTGACAACACACTGCGGGATCTTCTTTGTGAAGCAAAATATTGATATAATAATTGTCTCAAGAGACAAACGCGACTTTTCAAAAAACGATCCGTGCCGAACTGATACCTTCTTACCACACTTACTGTTTGTATACATTGCCACATGTATATCGCTTGGCCCGTGGCCTCGCTAGTCCCATGTTTCATGAATCGTCGGTTCGTTGTGTTGCATGATGTGCATAACCCAGAATAGTTCCCAAGTAACCCTTCCCTATATAGCCACTTCATAAATTCGTCCGTGTTTCTTAAAAACTCGAGAAGGATACCAATATACAAATGCGTATATTGATCAAACTGGTCAGCAGTAACACTTTTCGGAAACAATACGGAATGAGTTCTATCCATGGCGGCGGTGTAGAACGGAAAGGGCAAATTTTGTGACTGCAGGTATGATTGTCTGATTCATATTCATGGGACACGTTTTTATTGGTTGGGAGGAGGTTAATCCATGTCCCTTGGGAATGACCTGGGTCAACCTGATACAGGATTGGTTTGGTTTAAAATTTCCCGCGTTGGGGGCGGGCCGACGTACAGCGCCTGTCCGCGGCCAACTCAAGAACTACGGGAGCTCGGACCGCCGTGTTAGCCTTCACATCAAGTGGGTACTTAGAAAAATATTAGTTTCACGGGAAATATCGGCGGATGGTATTTTGGCGTAAAATAGTCGGATAAGTGACTTTTCAGGTATATATTGGAATTTTGGACAACTTTTATTCTATGCATTTTGTTATTTAGAGTAATGGTTCTGGAATTGTCAGATCTGTCCCCGGATCTGCGAACTACCCTATTCATTTATTTTTGCTTATCCTATTATCAGTCTCCTCAACTGTGCAACTTCTTACGTATCCTGGTGGCCAGTTCACTGTTGTGTGTTACAACCAGCATTCGGCAAGATATGTTCGCTGGTGCCTATCACAAAATTATGGTCCCAGAAAGAGGTCAATCCTCTTCTGTCTTGGGTGAATCCATTAAAAAATCTGAAATTCCTTTTAAAACATTTGGTTCATTTTTTACATTAATTCAACACGTATCTCTTTTTGTATTTCAGCGTCATCTCTCTCGTCTCCTTTAATCAATCCATTCTCTGATTCACTCCTAATTACAATTGACTTCCCCTCTTCTCGAACTTCATATCAAATCCTTCTTGCGAGTCGTCTTCTCATCTCCTCCTCCTCCTCCTCCTCCTCCTCCTCCTCCCATATCAACCCTTCTTGCGAGTCTCAGCTCCTGCTTCTTCTCCTCTCATCTTTCTCCTCCTCTTCCTCCTCCTCGTCTTTTCATGCCTTCTCTCCTCCTCCTCCTCTTTCTTCTCCTCCTCTCCTCCCACTCACCATTGTACTTCTCATCCTTCGCACCCCCTCCCATCCCCCTCCCTCCCTTTCCACAACTCTTTCCCGTCCACTATCCTTTTTTATATTCGCAGTTTTTCCTCGTAGGAGCAGATCCTCCTCCTCCTCCTCCTCCTCCTCCTCCTCCCCTCCTCCTCCTCGCCAGGAAAATTAGCAATCCTTCGAGGCGTTGGTGTGTCGGTTTCTAGAGTGCTTGCAAGAACTTGCTTTTAAAGGAAATAATTGCTGCTGGGCCATTATTGGAATTTTGGAATTGTAATAGTAATGAGAAATGTTCCCCTTACGTGGGTGGGAATGACAGCGTCCTGGCTGATCAGGACGTTTTAGCTGTTTGGCGCCAACCTAGGATTTTAGATGTCTGGTGGATGTAGATTTACAATGATATATATATATATATATATATAGTAATATATATATATATGATATAGTATATAGTATATATATAGTATATATATATATATATATATATATATATATATATATATATATATATATAGATATATATACATATATCTATATATATATATATATATATATATATATATATATATATATATATATATATATATATATATATATATATATATATATAATATATATAGTATATAAATATATATTTTTGTACATGAACTTCCCTGCCAGATATATACTTAGCTTAGGTCTCTGATGTCACAACAGAAAATTCAAAACTCGCGGCACACGCTACAGGTAGGTCAGGTGATCTACCTTACCCTTCCCGCCGCTGGGAGGCGGGTGTAAGAACCAGTCCCCCTTTCTTGTCATTATTTTCTGTCGCCGGCTGGACAACACCTGTTGTTCAGTCCTTACGATAGTTAAAATTCGTTCTCGTTGCCGACGATTTGGATTTTGGTGAAGTACCCTTTGTTTGTTGGCTTGGCATACGCTTTTTGGACTGTTTTTTGGATTTTTCTTTTGGATTTCTCTTACATATCTATAATCATGGATGATTCTGAAGTTAAGAAACCTAGTTTATTTAGGGTTTGTTCAGAGAAGGAATGTAAAGTTAGGCTTCCTAAAGCTGCATTAGATCCTCACTCGGTATGTGAGTCGTGTAGAGGGAATGAATGCTCTTTTATTAACCCTTGCAAAGAGTGTGAGAATTTGGATGAGGATGGTTGGAAGGCTCTCTCTTCTTATGTGAGAAAGTTAGAGAAGGATAGGGTGCGCAAGGCTTCTTCAAAGAGTTCTAGTAGATCGAGGGTGAGTGAAGTTGACGCTGAGAATCCTGTAGTAGAAGTAGTTCCTTCTCCAGTTTCAGCCCCTGCGCCCAGCTTTGAACCCGAAGATTCGTTTTCGGAAGTTGCTTCTGGGAGAGCCTCGATCAGGAGTAAGGAGAGCCTCGCTCGCTCTCGACAAGGTAAGATTGATGATAGTGCAAGTGATCAGTGCAGTGCCCCTAGTGCAGTGGAGGGTGCGTCTGACCGGCTCACTAACGCTTCCAGGCCTAGACCTCTTCCAGACTCCCAGACCCAGTGGAGGAGGAAAGTCGAAAGCCGCAGGAAGGTTAGGGAGAACCCCCACCGGTCAGGCGTCCCCTCGGCAGTTCCTGTTGCTCGTTCCCAGGCTGCCTTGGATCGAACCAAGAAGGAGTTATTGCGCCAGTGCTTCTCGTCATCTTCGTCGCCTTCTCCTCAGCGTAGATGGAGCGCATCGGAGTCGTCTCGCCCTCTCAAGAGGCCCTGGAAGGATCCTTGCGCCCTTCCTTCCAGCCCCGAATCCTTCGCGGAAGAGCCAGAAGTGGAACGCAAGAGAACCAAGATTTCGTCCGGTTACGCTTCTCCTGTTTCGCTCTCGGACTTCGTCCCCTGTAGAGGAGTTTAAGAGATCTCCTGCGCGTATCCTGGCGGGTCTGCAGCGCAGATTGCGGCTTTAGCGGAGTCTATTGCCGGGACTTCTCATCGTCGGAACGACGCCTCACTTCCGGTGAAGAAGTCTAAGAACGTTCCTTCGGCTAAATCTCCTTTGGCTAGAAGAGCTTTTGAGCCTGTTAGTAGGAGGTCAGAAGTGCAGGCTGGAGCTCGGGATCTTTCTCCGAGTAGGCTCTCCTCTCTTCCCAGCAAGAGTTGTGAGCATGTAAGGCGTAAGGAGCCAGACAGGCTCTCTCCTCAGGATTTCCGCTCCTCTTCAGTTAGGCGTCAAGAGCTTGACAGACGTCAAGAGCCTCGTTTTCGTCAGGAGCGAAGGAAGAGTTCTTTGCCTGGTGGTGGCCACTCTCCTTTTGACGGACGCTCGGAGCCTAGTAGGCGTCAAGAGCCTAGTAGGCGCCAAGAGCCTAGTAGGCGCCAAGAGCCTGGTAGGCGGCAACGGATGTTTTCTCCTCCGTTAGATCACTCCCGATTGGATAGGCGCTCAGAGCCTTGTAAGCGCCGCGCTTCTGACAGGGATTCATCTGTGGATGTTTTCTCTCCCCGTGGCAGGCGTCAAGAGCCTGGCAGGCGTATTGAGGATGGCAGGCGCCAAGAGCCTAGCAGGCGCAGAGAGCCTGATAGGCGCTCTCCCTTATCCAGACGCTCTTCTGTGGAGTTAGAATCTGTTTCCGACAGACGGGCCTCCACTTGTAGGCGCTCTCCTAGTAGGCGCTCCCCAAGTAGGCGCTCTCCTAGCAGGCGCTCACCAAGTAGGCTCTCTCCTGGGAGGCGCTCTCAAAGTAGGTGCTCTCCTAGTAGGCGCTCTCCAACTAGGCGCTCTCCTAGTAGGCTCTCTCCTGGGAGGCGCTCTCAAAGTAGGCGCTCTCCTGGTAGGCGCTCTCCTGGTAGGCGCTCTCCTGGTAGGCGCTCCCCGTGTAAGCGCTCTCCCAGTGGTTTTTCTTCCAGTAGGCGCTCGCCTAGTAGGCGCTCTCCGAACAGGCGCTCTCCAAGGATTAGCTCTCCTCCGGGCAGTAGAGCTTCTAGACGTCATTCTTCGGAAGAATTTGTTGCTGATTCGGAGGAAGATTTGCCCAAGGATGCTTCGGTTTCTTCGTATAAGAGACTTACAGACCTCCTCTTGCAAGATTTTGGGGAGTCTCTTTCGGCCGTTGCTCCTCCGTCTCCTCCGTCCTTATTTTCAACGACCAATACGGCTAAGAAGTCTTCAGTCGTTAAGATGAAGCCTACAGTGTCTATGAAGAAGGCTATGAAGAACTTTGACGACTGGTTGCTTTCAAAAGAAGAGAAGGGCAAGACAGTTTTTTCTTTTCCCCCGTCCAAGCTGACGGGTAAGATGGGGTTCTGGTACGAGTCAGGAGAGCCCTTGGGTCTAACTCTTCCCTCTTCTGCAGACTCGGACTTCTCTTCGTTGGTCGATTCCGCACGTCGCTCGGCGCTGAATTCTGCGAAGACGATGTGGGTATGAGCGAGTTGGATCACCTTTCTGAAGGGAATGTTCCGAGTCTTAGAAGTTTTTAACTTTCTTGACTGGACCCTGGGAGTGTTGGCTAAGAGGACTCAAGAGCAAGACACTCTTTCGCCTGAAGACCTCCACGCAGTTCTGTCTTGCATGGACAAGGCAGTGAGAGACGGTTCCGGGGAAATTGCTTCACTTTTTGGTGCAGGAGTGGTAAAGAAGAGGGCCGTTTTCTGCTCTTTTCTTACCAAGGCGGTTTCCTCACGCACAGAGAGCTTCCTTGCTGTATTCACAGCTTTCCCCGCAACTCTTCCCCAAGAAGACTATTAATGATATCTCCAGCTCGTTATCAGCAAAAGCGACGCAGGATATGCTAGCTCGCTCGGCTAGAATTCCGAAACCTTCGTTTCAGCAGAAGACGAAGAAAGAGGCTCAAAGTAGGCAAGAACCCTTTCGAGGAGGACCTTCGTCTCGCTCTTCTCCAGAGGTTCGAGACCACCTAGAAGAGGAAGGACCTTCTCCCGGTCTATTAGGGCCAAGAAGTAGTTCGGGTGTCCTCCAGACAACTGTGGGTGCCAGACTTCTGAACTTTGCAGATGTCTGGGCACGAAAGGGGGCGGACAACTGGTCCCTCGTGATCATCAAGAGGGGATACCTCATTCCCTTTATTTCGAGACCACCCTTGACCACCACTCCAAGGGCACTGGTGGCCAAATACAAGACCCACTAATGAATCAAGCCCTCGCTCTAGCGGTAGAGCTGATGTTAGAGAAAGAGGCAATAGAGATGCTTCAGGACCCTCTTTCAGCGGGGTTCTACAACCGTCTGTTCCTAGTTCCCAAGAACTCAGGAGGATGGAGACCGGTTCTGGACGTGAGCGCCCTGAATGTCTTTGTGAAGAAGAGGAAGTTCGCTATGGAGACGACGTCATCAGTCTTAGCAGCTCTTCGTCCCGGGGACTGGATGGTGTCGCTGGACCTTCAGGACGCTTACTTCCATGTGCCGATCCATCCTTCTTCTCGCAAATTTCTCAGATTCATGTGGGGAGGGAACGTTTTTCAGTTCAGGGCCCTATGCTTCGGCCTTTCCACGGCCCCCCAAGTATTCACAGGACTGATGAAGAACGTTGCCCAGTGGCTTCATCTCGAGGGAGTGAGGTTTTCCCTCTACTTGGACGATTGGTTTATCAGGGCCAAATCCAAGGAGAAATGTCTGGAGGACTTACGAGTGATGTTGGATCTAGCAGCTTCTCTGGGTTTGCTAGTGAATTTCGAGAAGTCACAGCTAATCCCCAGTCAAGAGCGTATCTATCTGGGGATTCTGATGGCTTCTCAGGTTTTTCGGGCGTATCCGTCCCCAGAGAGGATAACCCGAGGTTTGGAGAAGGTAGCAATCTTTCTAGAGAAAGATGTATGCACAGCGAGGGAGTGGATGAGTCTGTTGGGGACACTCTCCTCGCTGGAGCAATTCGTTTCTCTAGGAAGGTTGCACCTCAGACCCCTACAGTTCTTCCTGACGAGGAACTGGGATCGGAAATCTCAAGGTCTGGACTTTGCGTTCAAGATTTCGCAAGAGATAAAGGAGGATCTACGTTGGTGGCTAGACCCTCTATTGTTCAAGGAAGGCCTTTCCTTGCAGGTTCGGAACCCCAACCTAGTGTTGTATGCAGACGCTTCGGACAAAGGTTGGGGAGCTACTCTCGGGTCGAGAGAAGTGTCAGGCACCTGGATGGGGGATCAGGTGTCCTGGCACATCAACAAGAAGGAGCTAACAGCGATTTGGTTAGCTCTCAAGACCTTCGAACCCCTCGTAAAAGGGAAAATAGTGTTTTCAGATCAACTCCTGAAACAACAATAACAGCCCTTGGCTTACATTCGGAAACAGGGGGGGACTCACTCTTTCTCCCTGTACGAGACAGCGAGATCGCTCCTCTTGTGGTCAGAGGGAAAGGAACATAAGGCTTCTCACCAGGTTCGTACAGGGAGAAAGAAATGTCAGAGCGGATCTGCTAAGCAGAAGGAATCAAGTCCTTCCCTCAGAGTGGACTCTGCACGCGGACGTTATGCCAGGAGCTGTGGAGGACGTGGGGCAGGCCCCATCTCGATCTATTTGCGACCTCCAGGAATGCGCGGATAGATCTATACTGCTCCCCTATTGCAGACCCAAGAGCAGTGGCAATAGATGCATTCCTGATGGATTGGAGGAATCTGGATCTTTACGCGTTCCCGCCTTTCAAGATTATAGGGGAAATGTTAAGGAAATTCGCAGCGTCAGAGGGAGCAAGGATGACGTTGATAGCTCCGTTCTGGCCCGCCCACGACTGGTTCACAGAGGTACTGGAATGGCTGGTGGATGTCCCAAGATCCCTACCTCTAAGAGTCGATCTGCTCAAACAGCCCCACTTCGACAGGTTTCACAAAAACCTCCCCGCTCTCAGTCTGACTGGATTCAGACTATCAAGAGTCTCGTCAGAGCTAAGGGCTTTTCGGCAAAGTCTGCAAGGGCTATTGCCAATGCACGTAGACCTTCCACATCTAGAGTCTACCAGTCGAAGTGGGAAGTTTTTCGACGCTGGTGCAGGACTCATAAAGTTTCCTCCTCCAGTACCTCTGTGACTCAGATTGCAGATTTCCTTATCTTCCTGAGGGAAAAATGCGGGTTGGTTGTCTCCACCATCAAGGGATACAGGAGCATGCTTTCCTCAGTTTTTCGTCATAGAGGATTAAACATATCTGAGGACAAGGACCTCCATGATTTAATCAGATCGTTTGAAACGGTTAAAAGAACCTCCTCCTTAGTGCCTAGCTGGAATCTTGATGTCATGCTGCTCTTCCTGAGGTCCTCAAGGTTCGAACCTCCCCATGCTGCTTCGTTCAGAGACCTTTCGATGAAGACTCTTTTTCTCTGTGCGTTAGCGTCAGCGAAGAGGGTCAGCGAGCTGCAGGCTCTAGAAGGTGAGGTAGGTTTCCAAGGAGCTCCGCGGTTTGCTCTTTTCTTCCGGCTTTCCTAGCCAAGAATGAAAACCCTTCTTCGCCGTGGCCCAGGAGCTTCGAAATCAAAAGCTTATCCTCCTTAGTTGGGACAGAAGAGGAGAGATCTCTTTGCCCGGTGAGAAGCCTGAAATATTATCTTCAGAGGAAGAAAAGACTTGCCGCTAATGAGAGCAATCTCTGGTGCTCTGTAAGGGACCCCAGTAGGCCCTTATCTAAAAATGCACTCTCATTCTTTATCAGGAATATTATTAGGGAAGCACACACTTCTTGCAATCAGCAACAGTTTAAACCTTCTGAAAGTCAAGGCGCACGAAGTACGGGCCATCGCGACGTCTTTGGCTTTCAAGAAGAATTTGTCATTACAAAACCTTATGAAGGCCACTTTTTGGAGGTGTGAATCAGTCTTCTCTAATCACTACCTAAGGGACGTATCGATTACCGTAATGGATAAGTGTTTTGGGCTAGGCCCTTACGTATCGGCGGATTCAGTGCTGGGGCAGGGAGCTGAAACACATCCTTTTTAATCCTTTTGCCCTGTTAGTTTTAAGTTTGAGTTTTTTGGTTGCACGAAGGAGGTTGCAGGAGGCAGCTCCTTCTTTCGTATACTAATGTTAGTATTTGGTTAGGTGATCGTTGTGCTTGAGGCTCCTTGCAATTGGTAGTGATAGGCTCTGGCATGTAAGCGGGTTTGATCCCCATTGACCAGATCCTGCTTGGATTCTGCCAAGTAAGTGGACTCAGTTCCCATTGGTAGACCCAAAGAGTTCTTCAGCCATAGGTCACGCCCTCGCTGAGACTCTTTAGGCAACGCAGACTAATAGACAGTAACTATCAAGTCTTCTGCCTAAATCAGGTAAGAACCAGAGGTTTATATTATGTATTCCTTTAACATGTGTTGTCCCCACTTTCTAAGTAAGTATGTGTCTCTTTCCCTCCACCAAGGGTGTGAATCAGCTAAGTATATATCTGGCAGGGAAGTTCATGTATAAAAAGATATTGTTAGTATACAATAAAGTTTTGTACATACTTACCTGGCAGATATATACGATTGATGGCCCGCCCAGCCTCCCCTCAGGAGACAGGTGGAAGAAAATAACCTGACAAGAAAGGGGGACTGGTTCTTACACCCGCCTCCCAGCGGCGGGTAAGGTAGATCACCTGACCTACCTGTAGCGTGTGCCGCGAGTTTTGAATTTTCTGTCGTGACGTCAGAGACCTAAGCTAAGTATATATCTGCCAGGTAAGTATGTACAAAACTTTATTGTATACTAACAATATCATATATATATATATATAATATATCTATTATATATATATATATATATATATATATAGATTATATATTATAGAACATATATATTATTATATATATATATAAAAATTATATATTTATATATAATATATATATATTATGTATTTATATATATAGATATATTATAATATATATTATATACATATATATATATATATTTATATATATATATATATATATATATATATATATATATATATATATTATATTTATATATATATATATATATATATATATATATATATATATATATATATATATATATATATATATATATATATATATATATATATATATATTATATATATATATATATATAGTATGTATATATATATATGTGTATTATATATATATATATATATATATATATATATATATATATATATATATATATATATTTATATATGTGTGTGTGTGTGTGTGTGTGTGTGTGTGTGTGTGTGTGTGTGTGTGTGAGACTGGTAAAAATGTTCTGTTGCAACAGAATTCCATCTAATAAAAACACCAAAATATAGAGAGAAAATACTATATTTCAGAGACTGCTGTCTCCTTCTTCAGGTAGATGAATGAGAAAAGTTACAGAAAAGGTGGTATTTATACCAAGAGATCCATTCACAGGTAAGCCAATATATATATATATATACATATATCTATATATATATATATATATATATATATGTTATAATATATATATATATTATATATATCTATATTATATATATATATATATATATTATATATATATATATAGATATACTATAACGGGTGTAATGTCTGTCTGTCCGTCTCTCATTCAATCAAGGCCAAACGGCTGGTCCAATGGGCATGAAACTTGGCAGGGTTATAGTGGGGACCACTAGGATGGTTTATAATGGGGTTTTCATCCTACCTCGCCCGCCCCCTCCTCCGAATGGTGGTGGGGGGTTGAGAAGGGATTCCCTGAAACGAGGCTGATTATGCCTGTAGACTTAGTCACTTTACGAATTTGCATACATAATTTCTGTATACATATGTTTGCTAGCATGCATAATGTGTGTTTGTAAAACTGTGTTTATTTACCTTCGTTTTATTTATGTATTTATTATTTTCCTTTATTACGCATTGCCTTTTTATTTTGTTTGTTCATTTCATTTCTTGTTTGTACATAACATCGTCTCTACTTCCCAAATAAGTTTCCTTTTTTATTTATTTTTTAAATTTTTTCATCCTCTCTTGATAGTTTTTTATATATTTTTTTGGCGTCTAATTTCCATTTAAGTCTCGTATTCACCTTCTTTCACCAATTCTGTACTGATTTTGGTAAGATATGTTTTAATGAATCATCAATTACTTTTCGCAATGAGAAGAGTATTCACAAATGTTCACGTTCGGGTAACGTCATAGAATTAGCATCGAAAATAGCGGAGTAAACAATTAACTTCATTAATGTATATACAGTAGAATAATTTGATCAGTTTTATGAACGGTAGGGTTGTGAAGGGGGAGGGGGGTGGGGGTTGCTGTTGTTGGAATGAAAAATTTGCCATCAAAAGTGAAATATTTATACGTGGAGTTATTTACATTTATAATTTTTTGATATGACGTTCTGGCTGGCAATGTGATTGCATCGCGTAATGAGATAAATTAGCATGGATTTTCATGTCTTATTTTAGAGTTCTGTAATGGATAAAATTTACGAATACACACTCAAATATATATACATATAATATATTTTAATAAATTATTCTCCATTAATGTATTAATATATTGTTTCTATTCAATAAATGAGATCTCTATATATTTCCCTTTATCTTATCTTCAACCTAATGAACACCTTAACATTCTTTGGTAGCGTGAATTTCAAGTCAATGGCTATATATGTATATACAGTAATCCCTCACCTATCGCTATTAATGGGGACCAGAACCGACCGCGATAAGTGGAAAACCGTGAAGTAGGTTCCCCCCTATTTTTTAAATACGTACATTTTTTTTTGTACATGTACATGTGTAAATAATAACTGTATTCTTATAACAAGATATGTAACTCACCTCTATCAATGACGATGATCTTGATAAATGACGATTATCTTGATACATGACGATGAAACACCTGTGCAATATGATGGAGGTGAAGAAGATGAAGATTATTTACTGCTCCTCAGGTGATGCCTCATTGTCAGTTGTTAAAGGCGATGGATCGCCATGGCAGCTTCCAATAGAGCTGGAGAAACTGTAGGAAGTCAGAGAGGCAGCAGGAGGAGTATCCAACACTTCTGCAGGAGGTTTTCAGCGCACCAGGAACATCGTGATGGGAAGTTGTTGACGTTTTTTCATCTGAGCAAAGATGCTCTTGTACAACGCCATTACACCGTCAATACGGTTACTGAATTCGATGGCTCATTGATTTCTTGCGCCCTTTGTTGCATAGCCCATGCCATGTTGCAGACTCTTGCAGATTGTGCAATGTAAGGCCACGTTGCACAGGTTTGTCGCCATCGCCGTCGTCGGCTGCCTCTTCTTCTTCCTCACTTGCCGATCTTGTCATTTCAACGAGGTCTTCGTTGACTAGGGGCTCCGAGTGGCACTCGATCAGTGAGTTGATGTCTTCCGCCGTCATGTCGGAGAAACCTTCGTTGGCTACCAACCGCGCCAGGCTCACAGCCTTATCTACAGCGGAGTGATGAACTTCGTCTGCCATAAATCCCTCATAGTCATGAACGATGTCTGGCCACAATTTTCTCCAACTTGCATTCAGTGTTTGCTGTTTCATCTCCTTAAGAGCGTTCTGAACGTTGGCCAGGCACGTCACAACGTTGAACTCCCGCCAATATCTCTTGAGGCTGAAGTCATCGTCGCCTGCATCGATGGAGGAGATGAGGCCCTCCATTGTGGACCTCGTGTAGACCCGAATGACCCCCTGATCCATTGGTTGTATGAGGAAGTGGTGTTGGGAGGCAGGAACTCCACTTGGACCCCGTCGTAATGCAGGTCCGTTGCATGTCTTCCTGCACAGTCCATCAAGAGGAGGACCTTAAAGGGCAGCCCATTTTCCACGAGGTACAACTTCACCAGCGGGATAAAGCAGTTCACGAACCAGTCGAGTGTGAGGGCTTTAGTTATCCATGCCTTCTTATTACTCATCCAGTAGACAGGCAGCAAGGCTTTGTTTTTGTTTTTCAAAGCACGAGGATTCAACAACTTGTAAATTAAGCCGGGCTTGAGCATGAAGCCCGTGGCATTCCCGCACATGAGCAGAGTGACTCTATCTTTGTGGGCCTTGGACCCTGGCTTCTTCACTTCGTCCTTGTAAAGGAATGTCCGGGATGGCATCCTCTTCCAGAAGAGGCCAGTTTCATCCATATTGAACACCTGCTCCAGGATATAGCCGCCCTCTTTAATTAATTTTGGGAACTCGTCCTCGACGTAACGAAGAGCTGCCTCTTGGTCTGCCGAGGCAGCCTCCCCATACAACAGAACGCTGCGAAGGCCAAACCTCCTCTTGAATTTCTCGAACCAGCCCTTGCTGCCAACAAAACCCCGTTTTTCTCGTGGGGTAGGATCATCTTCATCATCGCCATCACCATCATTGTCCTCTTCGTTCGATCCCCCTTCAGGAACGAGGCTATCATAAAGGGTTTTGGCTTTAGTTCGAATGATGTTGGTATTGAGACTAACCTTCTTTACCCGACAGTCCGTTATCCACACTGATAACGCATTCTCCATTTGCACAATCCTCTTATTACGAGGAGTTACAACGAGCTTAGTGTCCTTGGAGAACGTTATTGAGGCAGTTTTACAGATTTTTAATTCATCTTTTTTTATGTAGTGAACCGTTGATTCATTCAGTCTGTACATGCTGGCAACAGACGCATAGCTACTGCCTGCCTTAAGCATGTCCAATAATTTCACTTTCTCGTTCACCGTCATCATTTTTCTCTTCTTCTTGGGTTCACTAGAGGATGTAGAGGGTGTAGGACATTTAGGAGCCATTTTTAAGGGTGTCGCAAGCACTATTATGCACAAAAAAAGCACAAAAGAACAGCTAAAACTTTCATGCGGCAAGAGTAAGCAACACGAGTGCGGGAGAACAATGAATGCGGTCTTCCTTCGCTGGGTGCTCGGCAGGGAGAGATGCTTGGTAACGCGTCTCGGCGGCTCGGCCAATCAGCTTGCTAGATTCAGGAGCCGAGATGGCCAGTGAATCAGAGAGGTGGATTTAGAGTTACGCGCCATCTTCGTGTTGATACCTGATGTTCTAATGTACTCTCTCTGCCTTCTGCTAGCGCTTGTGCCATTTTCTCTCAACTTTGAATTTGAGGCGCGAAGTACCGAGGGATTACTGTATATATATATATATTATATATATATATATATATATATATATATATATATATAATATATATATATATATATATATATATATATTTACATACGTTTTAATAAATTTTTTTATCAATTAATGTATTAATATATTTCTTTTCAATAAGTGAGATCTTTGTTTATTTGTCTCGGCTTACAACGGCGCAGGTTTCATCTTCAGAATAATAATTTTAGTAATAATAATAATAATGATAATATGCTGGAAACAGACCTTCTTTCAAACATGTTTTAGTAAAAATAATGGCAGAATTCACAGAATTGATTTTATACAAAATTCTTTCAATTCTCCTTAGGATTTGCCTTCCTGGAACGCTGGTATTACTAAGCAGCTGTCCATTGATGAATATTGGACAGCTGCTTAGTAATACCAGCGTGCCAGAAAGACAAATCATAAAGATAATTGAAAGAATTTTGTATAAAATCAATTCCGTGAATTCTGCCATTATTTTTAATAGAAGAAGAAGAAGAAGAAGAAGAAATAAAAAAACTGTCTAGTAAAATGGAAAACGTATAGTGCAAAATAAGATGAAAAATCCCTCATGAAAGTAATCCATTCGTTTCGGTCACAAAACTGGACGGAGCGAAGATTCGCAAACCGGGAAGTGGTTGTTGACGCTGTCGTAAGCCGAGACAGGACGCACTACCGCGGAGAACAATTGTTCGGCCGGTGATCCCTCTCAACGTAACAGCCGCCATTGCAAATAACAGCCATCAATATCGCACCAGATGTCCCTGGAATTGATGATGGCTTACCTCTGCAGGAGTGGGAGGGCGATAAAGTGCCTTCAGGGAACGACACTAAAAGACCAAGAATGATCGTTCTGCTAGACTAAAAGTGCTGTTTTGGCTTTTCCATACCGTTGTATTGGGTTCGAACGTTGCGTCATCTCACGTTGTGATGGAAGTGCGAATTGCAGGAATGTGATGCTTTTGCCGTTGTGGTTTGGGGGAGAATCATTGGCATGTATAAAATATATAAGATATATAAAACATGAGGAATGAGGTGTGAATGTTTAACCGACATCCTGTTTCTTTGCAAATTGCCCCCCTTAGTACCGTCAGTGGACTTCATGCGTCATGCGATGCACTGTAGGCATTACTTAAGGTTCTTTGTGGCACGCGCAACCCCTTTCGTTCCTTTTACTGTACCTCCTTTCATATTCTCTTATCTTCCATCTTACTTTCCAGCCTCTCCTAGCTAATTCATTCATAGTGCAGCTGCTTTGAGGTTTTCCTCCTGTTACACCTTTAAGACCTTTCACTGTCAATTTCTGTTTCAGCACTGAATGACCTCATAGGTCCCTGTGCTTGGCCTTTGGCCTAAATTTTATATTCAATTCGATTCGATTTGCAAATTGTTCCATCTCTTCATATTACAAAGCATTCTAACAAGCAGTTAGGGTCTTATGTCAAACCATGCAATGGAGTGATCAAGAGTTAATTGCACTGATTGCAGGTGAGAGAAGTTATATTTCAGTATTCATAAACGAAACATTAATAAACATTCAAGACAGCTTAGTTTTCATTTATGTTCGTCTTCCTAAGAAGCTATATACTTTTATTACCAAGGTACCAAGCCACACGCAGTTTCAGAGATATTCGTCTCGGCCTGAAGGTGTAAAAGAAAGTGTTCTTATGTCATGTCACCAGGCTCAATCACACCCGACTACCAGCGAAACACACTCACGCACAAACACATCTTCAACATCGAACATGAGGCAAAGACATAAACCATGACAAAAACATAATTTTACAAACAAATCTTCAGAAGGATAGTAGGGGAAAACAATGAACATTTTTAACATCCTTCAATAAAATATATATTAAACTGTTGAGCGACAAACAAATAAACAAATAGTATATATAACTAACTGTCGATTTCAAGAGCTTTTTCTTGTAATTTAAAGATTAAAAATATAACAATGAATATTCCGTGTTTTGGTTTCGCAAAATTTCTCTCATTTTATCTGCAACTCTGCACTGCCCAGCAAAACATTTTTCTGGTATTTGACGCCAGAAAATTCGGGAGGATTTGTATCCTGCACGTAAACTACAGAACGCGAGGGCCTCTGCAATCCATGGCCGTCATTAGCTTCGTCTTCAATCTTTTCGATTTTGAGTTTTACAGCTTCTGGTATATAGAATGTGTGGAATTTTGCGCCAGTTTCAAATTTGGAGGGAGAAATACCACCCTCCCCCCCGAGTTTGGGCTGAATATGACTT
>NC_087202.1:7808063-7859776 GCF_015104395.2 Macrobrachium nipponense | reverse complement strand
CTTTCTTCAGAGAATTTATTAAACGACAAAAACTGTCTCTGAAAAAATAGTTCTACTTCACCAGAATGTTTATAATTATTCTTTTCAACTTCTGGCCAAAGCTTAAATGTTCCATATTTCCGTGAAAGTTTGTCAAAAAAATATTATATATATATATATATATATATATATATAACTATTTATATTCTACATATATGTATATAAATAAAAAGATCGATATATACATACAAATGCAGAAAAAATAGAAAGTAATAAATTGCTGGTATATTATCTCATTTTTGTACGGTTTCTCAAGTAACCACAGTGAAAGACCATATCTAGAGAGAGAGAGAGAGAGAGAGAGAGAGAGAGAGAGCTTTTATGACATTTCACCTGAAATCAAAGGCGGAGATGACTGAATAATTGCCACAAAAACAAATGTAATGGTTCTGTTCAACTGTACAGCTTCAGCATTTGATTTAATCTCTCTTTTTTTATTTTTCTTTTCAAAAAGTCTGAGAATTGGGTAACCTCATTCCTGCCACGGGTATCCAGACTTTCTCCATTTGGGTCAGTGCATCTCGATAATGACAAATATTAAAAAACGTGTCAATAAATCGACAATTCAGGGTATCACTGTGCAGAGATAAACCGCGTAATGCAGGTATTTATTTATTGTAATTGTACAGGGACTTTATGGACACCCTGTATATATGGCTAATGTTGCGAAAAAAAATCGTCAAACTGCTTTTCGTAATTTTGATTTTACACAGACTTGGGAAAAACGAATGCCGATTATGACAGAGGTATTTAAGGTGGTGACCTGTCAGTGATCAAAAGTAGTTGCCAATTGAAAACCCCTACTCAATTGGGGTAAACATTTTATACCTCCCAGAGTCAAAATGAACAGCCATTAACATGACCAGCCTCGTCCGAGCTGGTTTTCTTCGCCAGGGATATGATTTACTTAAGAATCGTGATTTTCTAATATGCCACTGATTTGATATCCGTAATAACCACGTTTTCCTAAAAGGTATTCGTTGTTCTCTCTCTCTCTCTCTCTCTCTCTCTCTCTCTCTCTCTCTCTCTCTCTCTCTCTCTCTCTGTCTTATATCTGTCACTCGCTGTTGTCTTACAAGATTCATATAAGTTTTAGTTGTTGTTTTCTTTAATAGTCAAGAATACACAATGAGCAACTGGTTATGATATTTAGCACTGGACAAGCATCTAAGTATATTCTCTCTCCTCTCTCTCTCTCTCTCTCTCTCTCTCTCTCTCTATCAATTCCTTCCTATTTTCAGTTTCAGTTATTTTACGACTTCGTAATGGTTTCTAAAGTTTATTATTATTATTATTATTATTATTATTATTATTATTATTATTATTATTATTATATATATATATATAATATATATATATATATATATATATATATATATATATATATATATATGATAAACTCTAGAAACCATTACGAAGACGGAAACGGAAGGGTGTTGAGAGAGAGAGAGAGAGAGAGAGAGAGAGAGAGAGAGAGAGAGAGAGACCTTACAGACCTTACAGTTCGTTCGGGTTGCCCCAGGTCCCTCAGTGTGAGGCACCTCTAATGTCTACCAGAGAGTTGCTAGTACATCTTCCGGTATATTTTGTATCTTCCAATCTTGGATGGTCCGGGATGCAGTTTAGATATTTGTCGAGCTTATTCTTAAACACATCTACGCTCACTCCTGATATATTCCTCAGATGAGCTGGCAACGCATTGAATAGACGCTGCATTATCGATGCTGGTGCGTAGTGGATTAATGTCCTGTGTGCTTTCCTTATTTTTCCTGGTATAGTTTTGGGCACTATTAATCTACCTCTGCTTGCTCTTTCTGATATTTTTAGTTCCATGATATTTTCTGTTATTCCTTCTATCTGTTTCCATGCCTGAATTATCATGTAGCGTTCTCTTCTCCTTTCTAGACTATATAATTTTAAGGATTGTAGTCTTTCCCAGTAGTCAAGGTCCTTAATATCCTTTTGATAGTGTGGGTACCATATCATATTGCAATATTCAAGTGGACTACGAACATAGAGAGAGAGAGAGAGAGAGAGAGAGAGAGAGAGAGAGAGAGAGAGAGAGAGAGAGAGAGATATACTTAGATCATAAGCAGTTTTTCATTGTGTATTCTTGACTATTAATGAAACCAACAACTAAATATATATTATTATAGATATATATATATATATATATATATTAGAATGTATATATACTATATATGTATATATATATATATATATATATATATATGTGTGTGTGTGTGTTTTTTTTTTTTTTTACTGATTCCATTTCAAATGCGGTTTTATATCGCTTATGGCATATCCCATTCCCTGCCCGGCCACACACGGAGAAATCAGAAGTTCTGCCCATTGGCGGAATTATAACCACATTACCACCAGACGCAACTAAACCAATCAATGCAAAGGCTTTGGGAAGCAGCGGCGGAGAGAGAGCTTGACTGATGCCGCCAAAAAAAAAAAAAAAAAAAAAAAATCCTTCGGTGCCTTTATAAGATATCGAAACGGAATTCATTATCATGTATTCGGTCCCAGTGTAGATCATTGGTAGGATTTCAACTCAGCAGTTCCCCGCTTTTGCTTCCTTCAGACGCATTAGCTGGGGTGAATGATTTCGATGTTTCCCTCAAGGCCGGACTTTGGATGTGTTTTGGGGGAGAAGGGAACTCGCAAAATCACGAGCGATGCATTTCAGTCAGAAATGGGAAGTTATGTGAAGACTTACTGTCTCTCTAATGTTTATATATATATATATATCTATATATATATATATATATATTATATATATATATATGTATATATTTATATCTAATAAAAGGAGCCCATGAAAACGCCAAAAATATAGAGAGAAAATACTACATTTCAGAGGACGATGCTGTCTCCCTCTTCAGGTAGATGAATGAGAAAAGTTACAGAAAAGGTGGTAATTTATACAAGAGATCCCATCCACAGGTAAGACCAATTTCGGATGTATCTCTTGGTATCAACACAATCTTTTCTGTAACTTTTCTCTATCATCTACCTAAAGAGGGAGACAGCAGCAATCTCTGCAATATATTATTTTCTCCCTATATTTTGCCGTTTTTATGGGCTCTTTTTATTAGATGGAATTCTATTGTAACAGGTCATTTTTACCAGTCACACACACACACACACACACACACACACACATATATATATATATATATATATATATATATTATATATATATATATATATATATGCAAAACAAAAACACTGTATCGTGCATCTAATAAAATCAATAGAGGGATCCACAGTAATATCCTTGTTTATCTATATAATATATTTATACAAAGCTTAAAGCTTTCGTCCATCCTACTGTGGACTTGATCACTAAGCAAATGAGACATGGTATTGGTGAAGAATTCCAAATAAACATAAGCAAACAGACAAAGAACATTAACAAGGTTAAAAAAATTCGAACAAGTCATTGGGTCGTTTGCCTTTCCATAATTTCGCTGTGATCTACGGGGCGGGACAAAGCGCCGGTACCCCTTCTTCCTGAATGACATCTTGACGGTCGTTAACCAAAAAGGTAGTTTGTAGATTAGGCTCTGGAACGGGCGAAGGAAGGTTATTTACATTATCGGATTGAAGGAGGCTGTACACATTTCTGAAGTTCTTTATTCTGGCCTTTTTGCAAATTTCTTCACTCAAAAGTAAATTGTTCTGTATTCCAGTATTCCCCTCAAAGGTGTCATTCAAAGTGATGAGAGCTCCTTCCACAATTCTCCTAGTGGTCCTATCCGCACTCTTATAAATGACTTTTCCTCCCTTGAAGTCGATGGCATGATCGGAATCCCAAGTATGCTTGGCAATGGCGCTGTAAACGTTGCCCAAACGGCAAGCTGCAACATGTTCACGCTTCCTCTGGTCCAGGGAACGACCGCTTTCACCAATATAGTATTTGTCACAATTTTTACATCCTATAGCATAGACTCCAACATCGGTGTTTGGTTTTCTGCAACTGTTTTTGATAATTTTCTTTTTAAGAGTATTAGGGTATTGAAAAACTACGCTATACCCATGTCTTTCTCTTCTAAGATTATTGGAAACTTGGGATTCCGATCATGCCATCGACTTCAAGGGAGGAAAAGTCATTTATAAGAGTGCGGATAGGACCACTTGGAGAATTGTGGAAGGAGCTCTCATCACTTTGAATGACACCTTTGAGGGGAATACTGGAATACAGAACAATTTACTTTTGAGTGAAGAAATTTGCAAAAAGGCCAGAATAAAGAACTTCAGGAATGTGTACAGCCTCCTTCAATCCGATAATGTAAATAACCATCCTTCGCCCGTTCCAGAGCCTAATCTACAAACTACCTTTTTGGTTAACGACCGTCAAGATGTCATTCAGGAAGAAGACCGGCGCTTTGTCCCGCCCCGTAGATCACAGCGAATTATGGAAAGGCAAACGACCCAATGACTTGTTCGAATTTTTTAACCTTGTTAATGTTCTTTGTCTGTTTGTTTATGTTTATTTGGAATTCTTCACCAATACCATGTCTCATTTGCTTAGTGATCAAGTCCACAGTAGGATGGACGAAAGCTTTAAGCTTGGTATAAATATATTATATAGATAAACAAGGTATTACTGTGGATCCCTCTATTGATATATATATATATATATATATATATATATATATATATATACCCCCCTATACCCCCCCTTTTAACAAAACTACACAAATTGACAACCTTTACCTGTTGGCAGCAGGCGCCCTCCATCTGCAAGCATGTCACTAGGCTAATAAGCTCACATAAATACAAAAATACACTATTTATTTCCCAAAGCAGATGAACATAAAATAGAACAAAATGATTAATAAGTCATAGTGATAAAAAAACCCGTCTGCCCCACAAAGAAAACTATAAGTTATCATTCCACTCTATTGGTTTAGTCTAGGCTCAAAATGTCAACTGCTACATTGTAATAGTCAAGTTTAGAGTATCCCGTTTCTAGAACCATGATAAGGAACCCATCTGTAACAAAGTTATATCCATTATATTTCCTATTACACAATATTAACTAAAAGTGTACACTTCACAATTCTCTCTTTCCAAAGGTAACTGTTTTCTAAGCCATTTAAATATGTGCCATACCTTGAGATGGGGTTTCTCCCTCTACACCTGGTGTCCTTCTCGACCGTCTTTCTTCTTATCACAAAGGAATGTGTCTTTCCCTCAAGTGCCTCGAACGGTCGGACCTGTAATGCACGTACAAACGAATGTACATACCCACCACGCCTGAAAACCGCCCGTGGCAACAGTCCGGGCAGTGGCCAAAAAGGCACACACATGAAATTCCTTCATCCATAGAGGCTATCCCTACGGTGCTCTCTGAGTGCACCTTGTCTCCAAGCGAGGAAAGCTGACACATGTAATTCACTAACACTAACCTATAATATGGCTCGGCTACCTATGCCCTTTGTGCACTCCTGTCGCACACCACATCAGCAACTAATGCACAATGTATCAATTTGCCACATGATTTAGGGCTATAATATATATATACATACATATATATATATATCATATATATATTATATATATATATATATATATATATATATGTATATATATATATATATATATACTATATATATATATATATATATATGTATATACATATATATATATATATAATATATATATATATATATATATATATATATATATATATATCACACATAAGTACATACATGTGAGGAAGTGGTTGTGTTTTTGTATGCGTTTACGTGAATAATTTCCTGTGTGCATGGATTACCGTGTCTGGCTTAGTCTGTGTAAATATGCAGCCACACATCCGTAGAAACAGGCATAACACGTTCTCGTTTTTTTTTTTTTTTTCTTAACGGAATTCGACACCAACTCATAACAGCATCGAAAATAAGTCGGCGAAAACTTCATTAAACTGCAAAACTTATAAATGGGAATAAAATTAGTTTTATTTTATTTTTTGCACGGGCTAAGAAATGCATCAACTTTGGGACTCTGCGAAAAAAATAGCACAGAGCGAGCGGGACTGAGGGGCCAAGACATTTTTCGTATAAAACTTTTTTTTTAAACGTAAAATGTTTAGTATTACATTTCCGTATGAAACGATCACCACTAAAATGACGACATATCTATAGATTAGTTTTAGTTTATCTTCCTGCCACTGACCAGTTGCATGAGACTGATACAGTTCCTCTTCATCTGTCTCTATCCTGAGCCCTTTCCCTCACTTCCTCTAGGTTCTGGATTTCATCTTCAAGATCTTGGCATATCTATGACAGTACAAATGTATGTTTTTACCGAAGTGGAGCGAATTGGATATTAATGGACATTGGAAGCTTAATGCTTGTATTAAAAATAACGGTGACGCGATTATGTTGATTCATAGTGGGAGAAGGATTACGTGCTTACCTAGTATTTCTCTTTTCTTCATGTTTTCGTAACTTTTCCGAAACGGAAAGGAAAAATCGCAAATCGATCGGCGGTTGCGTAGTGCCTTGGATACGCAAAGAAGGTATAGACTCGTCGTCTGTGTGTATATTTATGTGTATTTGTGTAGAACTGCCCATAAATTGAGGCCTTTGATCAATACTGAGAGCGCTGACATATCAGGCAATCTGATACACTATGTACTGACCTCTGTAGGAGTGGGGGCGGGGGTGTTTGCCGTCAGTGCACCTCGTTCTGTGCAAAGTAGGCATTACTTAGGGTTCTTTTGTAGCGTCCCTTGCTTAGGCCCCCAGCTGCAACTACTTTCATTCCTTTTACTGCACCTCCGTTCGTATTCTCTTTCTTCCATCCTACTGTCCTTAACCCTCTCCTAACAATTGTTTCATAGAGCTTCTCCAACTGCTTTGAGGTTTTCCTTATGTTACACCTTTCAAACTTTTTACTTTCAATTTTCGTTTCAGCGTTGAATGGCCATAGGTGCCCCATTGCTTGGCATAAAGCCAAAAATCTATATAAATCAAATCAAAACTATATACTGTATGTTTATTCATATTCGTCATTCATCCATCGTCTGCCATGATTTCTTTAGCTCGAAATATTTGCTCAGTTGGGGTGAAATAGATGTCATGAGTTGTCCGTAATCTAAGTTATTTTTGAAAGCACTGAAATGATCCATTTTCTCTATCTCCCTAGACTGACATTAAATTGCAATTAAGATGCCTCCGGCGAAATCGCACGATCAGTGCTAAAAACGAATCTTTTGTCGACGAAGCGAATTGTATCTTTGGGTACCAACACCCCTCTATTCTTTCCCGCGAGTCAATCCGGTAAAGAAGGTTTCTTATTCGGAGGAACCAGAAGACGGAAGACCTCCCTTGGTCATTCCTCAGCGAAATGGATTTGGTAGTATATTGTAGGAGGATTTAACTGATCGCCCCACTGATCAAAGGAGGAGAAGAAGAAGAAGAAGAAACCGAAGAATGCTAATGAGGCAGAGATAACTTTTGGTGCTGGTCCGCTGGTACGGTCGCTAGTGTCGTGACGTACCACTCAGACGTCGCTGGTTCGCGCCTCCCCCAGGGCGGTGAAAAAAAATCACTGGTGCTCTGTCATGATCTGTTACTGCTGCAGTTTGGGGTGGTCTTTAGTTGGGGAGGTTGAAACCGACATTCTTTGGAAGTTTGAAGTACGAGTCAGTGGCCCCTTTGGTGGACGTGTGCTTTATGAATAGGGTTACTGAATAATAATAATAATAATAATCTTTGGAAGCTTGAATTTCAGGTCAGTGGCCCCTTTGGTGGATTTGTTCTATATGAATAGGGTTACTGAATAATAATAATAATAATACACTTTGGACGCTTCAATTTCATGTCAGTGGCCCCTTTGGTGGACTTGTTCCATATGAATAAGGTTCATTATGATGACGATGATAATAATAATAATAATAATAATAATAATAATCTTTGGAAGGATGAATTTCAAGTCAGTGCTCCCTTTGATGGGTTTGTTCCATATGAATAGGGTTACTGAATAATAATAATAAATAATGATAACACCGAGTAATTATGCAAAAGTGAATCGAATCAAATTCAACTTTGAAGTTGACTGTAGACCAATTATGGCGAGAGAAAGGGACACCGAGCAATTATCGAATTACCCTGATCAGGTCATGTTCCCACTCAGACTCGGATCATAATTCGTGACTAATGATTCATGAAATTCATTAATGAACCTGCGGTGGGGCATAACTAGGAGGCAAGGCTGACGAAGAGAGAGAGAGAGAGAGAGAGAGAGAGAGAGAGATCATAAGGAAATGAACATAAGATGAATGGTTCCACTAGTGATATCCTCTTTGAGATCCACTTCTTTTACATACTCTGATTGATATATATTATATAATCATATATATTATATATATATATAGTATATCTATATATATATATATATATATATATAACACGTATATATATATATATATACTATATATATATCTATATATGTGTGTGTGTGTGTGTGTGTGTGTGTGTGTGTGTGTGTGTGTGTGTGTGTGTGTCTAATAAAATAAAATATAAAGAGAGAAATACTATATTTCAGAGACTGCTGTCTCCCTCTTCAGGTAGATGAATGAGAAAAGTTACAGAAAAGGTAGTATTTATACCAAGAGGAGGTCCATCCACAGGTAAGCCAAATTAGGTCACTCCTGCTGATAATCTTCCTTTAATCTTCTTAAGCGTTGGTTGAATGAAAACCATGTCGACGATATCTGAGTCCCATGCTCCCTTTGAGATATTCATTACCTGCCTCTCTTTAATCAAGGCCGATTTCATCATTTGACTCTTGTACCGGTAGTTGCTGCTATAAATTATACGAGACTAATTCTAGTTTATTCTATGGTTATGTTCATTTATATAGTTGAAAATAGCCGAGTTCTGTTGTCCATGCCTAACTGACCGTTTGTGCTGTTTTAATCTCTGGGGAAGGGATTTTCCTGTAAAGACATTCCCCAAGACACAAGCGTTTACGAAATCCCATGCCTGGACTGTGACCAATCTTGCATTGGATTTACAGGAAAATCACTTCCCCAGAGATTAATACAACACAAACGGTCAGTTAGGCATGGAATAAATTGGAATTAGTCTCGTATAATTTATAGCAGCAACTGCCGGTACAAGAGTCAAATGATTGAATCGGCCTTGATGAAAGAGAGACAGGTAATGAATATCTCAAAGGGAGCATGGGACTCAAATATCATTGACAAGGTTTTCATTCAACCAACGTTTAAGAAGATTAAAGGAAGATTTTCAGCGGGGGTGACATAAATTGGCTTACCTGTGGATGGACCTCTTGGTATAAATACCACCTTTTCTGTAATATTTCTCATTCATCTACCTGAAGAGGGAGACAGCAGTTTCTGAAATATAGTATTTCTCTCTTTTTATTTTGGTGTTTTTATGGGCTCCTTTTATTATTTAGAATTCTGTTATATATATATATATATATATATATATATATATATATATATATATGATATATATTTATATATATATATATGTATATATATATATATATATATATATATATATATATATATATATATATATATATATATATATATATATATATGTGTGTGTGTGTGTGTGTGTGTTCATATATGTTCATCCTCACTCTCCTATCCACATGCTGTTAGAACTTGCTGAAGTTAGTTAACTTGAAAAGAAAAATTCATAATAAATATTGTGTGAAGCTTTTCCAAACTTCATTATCTTCTCGTATTAACTGGTAGACCTCTTGTCAAAAGAATTAAGAGAGAGAGAGAGAGAGAGAGAGAGAGAGAGAGATAACACTCCGTATCTACGAATTGAATCAATGGCAATGGAAAATAGTTGCATAGGAGTTACATAAAAAATAAATCCTCATATAACTACATATTATACATGTTTTTCCTAGTTTTGCGAAATATTTGCTGAAATTAACACTGCAGTTCATGCGTTGGAGAAACATATTCTGTTGAAAGTAGGTAAAACTAATGGAATTACAAAAATTATTATATTCAAAAATTTCTTCACTCTTAGATATATATGTTTGCGCTAACAGAAAATGCAAAGGAAATGCAAGCAAAAAAAAAAAAAAACATTTTTTTTAATCTAGAATTTAAATTTGTAAGTATCCCCAGTTGTTACGGAAAAGGTGATGTGTTACTAGATTTCATTATCTTTAAATTGAACTTATGTTTAGAATGCAAACGGCTCACTTATTCAGAATTAGTTTGCCAGAAATTTCTTTCGTAAACCATCTCTTCAGTTCATTTGAATACAAATACGCGGAACTACAATTATTTTTACGAAACGAATATTATTCACAGGCGTGAAAAGAAAACGATGCTGGAAAATGCAGTTTGATAAATAGCGTTTTTTCATGAACAGCAACAGGAAGCGTTAGAAAAAATAGTTTAAGGTTTCCCTTAATTATTGTATTTCGACGAACGTAGTTTTAATTCAATTTGGAATTTAATTTTTCCGGCGTACTCAAAGCCCAATTGATCGTCCGGTGATTCGTAATGCATTAAATCAAATGAATAAGGGATGTTATGCAAATGGAACGAATGTTTACTTTTATTTCTTTTTTTTTTTTACTAAAGTAAATTGTATTTCAGCACTATATAAACGCCACTGAAAATATTTTTTTCAAATTCACTTTACTCCTCCATCCTGAGAGACTTATGGAGTGTTTCTAAAATGTTTCATGCGTCAGTTATTCCTTCAGTTAATTAATCATTTGTATCATCAAATACAGGATATATCATTAATTGCTGTATCATTCTTGTTTTATTTATAAGTAAATGGCTTGGTTCCAGAGTCTGAGGCCCTGAGATGCGACACTATCCTTTTCTTGTTCATTTTACTCACCACTTTGCTTCCATACCTTTTCTTATATATATATATATATATATATATATATATATATATATATATATATATATATATATATATATATATGCATGCGTGTGTATGTGTGTCGCTACAAAAAATGAAAACCACTGACTACAAGAGGAAGCCGTTCTGTTAACTCGACTTGAAGTTATCTTCCAAATTGTACCATTCAGAATATTAGCATTTGATATTCATCATTTCTAAGAGAGGGAGAAAATTGCTGTTCTTCCAACAGTAGGCCATCACGAAAGACATCTTTTTTTTTTACCAATCAAATGGATTTTCTTCTTGTCCCTTATAAACAAGCAAGGAAGCATCATCTAACGGGTACTACCCTCAAATTATAGCTTCCCTAGGACACCTTGAGGCCCCGTTACCCCTGTGGCTTACGTCCTCACCAGGCCTGCTTCCCCAGCCTGGTAGGAGACCTATGTATTCCCTCCAGGGACGCAGCCTCTAAGGAGAATCTTTCCCTGGCAAAGGTACCGTCGAGGGATGGCTTCTCTAGATTCAAACCGATTCGTTTTCGAATTGGCCCAGAGGACACTTCTCGTCAAGACTCTTCTGTACATATTCCTGCCGAATCCTAAGTGCAGAACCTATGAGGCTAATTCATAGGCAGTGTGTATGACGAAAGCTCTTTGTTTTTCCCAATTTAACGACAGCAGAGAGAAAGAGACACTCTCTAACCATCAGAACCTCATTCCACTTTCTCTCTCTTCTCATAAGGTCGTAATCAATCGCTTTATGGTTTCGACGAACCTGTAACAGACCTTCCCTTTCCAGATCCACGAAGAATGCCATACACAATTGGCAGAGATACCAGTCAATTGTCCCCGTTGATATTCCCGTTTTATTATCTATTCCCTTGGTGACAAAGTGGTCCAATGATATTCCCCAAGGCGGTTTAGTGTGCATATTAGGCCTCCATGGAATGCTTGCCCAAGTGACACTTGCTTTGGATTTGCTTTGGCCCAAGCAAGGTCGCGTTAGAAGGTCCGTATTGTGGTTATGAAGATGATGACAGCTCTCTCTCTCTCAAATAGCTTCATATGACAAGTCATTTCCGTAGGTTAAAAGGACTTCTATGAACCTATATCAGTCAATAAACAGTTGCAATGATGATATCGGCATTGAGGAAGAGTACAATAAAGGTATATTTCTAAACCTTATTCCAAATAGGTTGTTGCTTTTCTATTGCACTATTTTCAGATAATATAAGACCATCTTTAGCAAAGGGAAAGTTCGGTCTGAATCTCCCTTTTCGCGATAATGGTGTTTTTGAAGTCACTTGACTGACAGACGCTACGAGAGACGGAAATTTTCCTACGTAAATAGTTAGATTCTAAGAAATGATTCTGGAATGAGGTTTCCAGACCCTTTCCAGCCCCGTGGCTGCCATCATCCCAGCTGCAGGCCACCACAGTCTACTGACTATGGATGCACTTGGGATTTCAACAGGGTGTACCTAAATGATCTGTGGATTCCGAATCGAGCCCGGTTATCATATTGGCGAGGTAAAGGTCATAGCCACTTAACTATGAGGTAATATATATATCTATATATATATATATATATATATATATATATATATATATATATATATATATAAAAGGCAGCTAAATTCGGGATGCATATCCTATAAGATTTATGCGTATTTTGCCGTGGTGACAAAACAAGTGGTGTTCATGGAATCTGCCACATAGATTGAAGGAGAGAGAGAGAGAGAGAGAGAGAGAGAGATAGAGAGAGAGAGAGAGAGAGAGACGCGTGAAAACCAAGAAGACAAAGATTGAAATAATGATACAAGACGAGAGAAGAGTCGAGTCTCGTTACATTTTATCACCTCCTTGAAAAAATATTATATTAAATAATAAAAAAAATGACACTTTCTTACGCTCTGATTTCGAGAAGACGCGTCGGTAACAGTGACTTACTAAGGAACATTAATCTACCTGCTGAAGGTGGTAAAGATCTTTTGAATGTCTGGGGAGAAAGAAGAGAATAGTAATTACTTACAAAGGTCTAGCAGTCAGAGGAAAAATGCCCACAAGGTCTGTCATACCGATAAGGAGAATGATTCTATTGATTCTACGTCTCCCTGAACTGACAAGGAAGATGATAATATTGTAATGAGCTCTGTTCATATTATGCATGTAAATGATCCTCATATATATTTATGTATATATATATATATATATATTATATATATATATAATATATATATTAGTATATATATATATATATATGTGTGTGTGTGTGTGTGTGTGTGTGTAAACGGAGTAGGTAGGCGCAAGAAGGCCGCAGCTTACATCAAGGATAGGTTGACAGGTAGACAGTTCAGTTATCAAGTGTGATAACATTTATTCGCCTATATATATGTGATATATATATATATATATATATATATATATATTAATATGTATATATATTATATATGTATATATATATACTATATATAGGCGAATAAATGTTATCACACTTTGATAACTGACTGTCTACTGTCACCTATCCTTGATGTAAGCTGCGGCCTTCTTGCGCCTACCTACTCCGTTTACACACACACACACACACACACACACACACACACACACATATATATATATATATATATATATATATATATATATATATATATATATATATATATATATAATATACGTGTGTGTGTATGAGTAATTGTAATAGCCTCAATCCCTATTACTTCTTGAATTCCTCGCGCGTTTTTGGAGTCGCTTGTCACCACAAAGCCTTGAGATCCAAGTGCAAGAATATGTAGAAATATGATAAACGGTACGGGAACGAACCTAGGCCCCATAATCACAACGAGGTCACGATGCGGAAAAGAGACCTGGCTTAATGTGCCTCGCTGTCGAAGTTTCTCAGTTCCAGAGGTCCGTTATTCCTCACACCGTTGGTCTGTGGTGGAACATTCTCCCTGACTGAGGATGTCGTGCAATATGGAACTTCTTCAGAAATTCAAGCGAAGATGCAATGCATTTTTTACCCTGATACTTTCCTCCTTTGATTTTAATGCCTCATTTTGTTGTTTCTTTTCAATAAGTGACGTATCATTCTGTACTTCCCTTCACCTCCTCTCACGTTCTTCCTCGTGAAACACTTTAGTACTTCTTGGGAAGCTTCGACTTTAAGTCAGTTGGCCCCTTTGCTGGGCTTGTTTCCATATGCATAGTTTCATCTTCTGAATAATAATAATAATATAATAATAATAATAATAATAATAATATAATAATAATAATATAATAATAATAATTGGCACAGTTTTCCGTGTCGAAAAGATGACAATGGTTGCAGGTCCACAATAATGTAGTATTAAAGACCATAAACTCACATGCTATATTATTGTGGACCTACAATAATAATAATAATAATAATAATAATAATAATAATAATAATAATAATATAATAATAATAATTTTGGATGAAGACCCTCTTTTAAACAAATTCCGTTGAATAAAATGGCAGATTCAGTGAATTAATTTTTATGTATTTTCTTTCTATTTTTCATATTACTCGCTTTTGTGGCTCAGCGGTACTTCTTAACTAAATGGCCAATACTCATATTGGGAGAAATCTTATTTATGAATATTGGCCAATATTAAGAAGTATCGCTGAGCCAGAAAAAACCGCCAGTAATAATAGAAAAATAGAAAAGCATAATACATCAGATTAATTCGCTGAATTCTGCCATTTTATTCTACAGAATAATAATAATAATAATAATAATAGTATAATAATAATAATAATAATAATAATCTATGAAATTCCCGAATGATAAACTGCGGCACAAGATCAGACTAACTAAGAAACCAGATATGTCCAAAGAACGATGATGAAATGACATCTCTCCCATATGTAGGAAGTGCAATACGAAAATGAAACCTACCATAGAACCGCATAGCAGCGAATGTCCGGCACTTGCACAGAATCAGCACAAAAAGAGGCATGATTCAGTGGCAAAAGCCCTCCACTGGAGCCTGTGCAAGAAACATCACATACCTTGCAGTATAAGTGGTACGAACACCAACCTGAAGGAGTGATAGAAAACGATCAGGCAAAGATCCTCTGGGACTATGGTATCAGAACAGATAGGGTGATAAGTGCAAAAGATCAGACGTGACGTTGATTGACAAAATCAGAAGAAAGTATCACTCATTGATGTCGCAATAACATGGGACACCAGAGTTGAAAGAGAAAGAAAGGGTAAAAAAATGGATAGTATCAAGACCCTGAAAATAGAAATAAGAAGGATAGGGATATGCCAGTGTAAATTGTACCCATAATCATAGGAACACTAGGCATGATACCAAGATCCCTTAAAGGAGTCTGGAAAAACTAGAGGCTGAAGTAGCTCCAGGATCATGCAGAGAGTGTGATCCTAGAAACAGCGCACATAGTAAGAAAAGTGATGGACTCCTAAGGAGGCAGGATGTAACCCGGAACCCCACACTATAAATACGCCCAGTCGAATTAGAGGACTGATGATGACCCCCCCCTAAAAAAAAAATAATAATAATAGCATCAATTAAATCATCCCAATAGACTGCGACGAAAAAAGATAACACTAAAGGAAGCATAAAAGAAAAGACAAACAAAATATCAAAGGTTAGGCTACACCAAGAGTTCAAGAGAAAAACCAAAAGGGCAAAGTCAGCTGACTGATAAAAACAAAACAATATAAAGTATTTTTGCCATTAGTAAATTCAACATTGATGTGGTTTATTACTAAATTCAACATTGTGGTTTATTACTAAATGTCATGTTTACTCTATTGAAAAACAAAAATTTTATTTACAATTCCTTCTCGTATATAGTAGTAAAAGATTAAATATAAGTTAGGCCACACGTCAGCTAACGAATGTAAACAAAACTTCGGGGTTTGGGTTTAGGAAACGAAGCTCCTTTCTATTAAATGTGCTCGTCATTTGACCATCACTCATCTCATTCAAGTAAATATGTATAATAATATCTGGAAACACCATTAACTGTCACATTTTGAGCTTCAATTACGATGAAATGTGTATATATTCGTGTAATTGTCTTAGCATCCGTTCACATAGTAAACACTTTCGCTTAAGAACTTTGGTTAGCATCATATTACAATAAATTTATGAATAATATTGATTTATATAGCAAATTATGCATACTGCTGTCGTAAAATATGGATATAAGTCACAATTTCATGTTTACACAACATAAAAATAACAAAAACATAACAAAATAAGCTAATGACGGAGGAGAACGAAGAAGGTAGTATGGCATAGCGAAATGCATCGTCTGCTCTAGATGAGGAGCCTGGAGGAGACTGGCCGAAGCTCCATGCAGTCCGGGAATATGCTTCCAGGGAGACTACGACGGTTTCTGGGACGACCTAGACGGCACCATAGGCGGGGTGGTGGCTGGAGCCTGTGGGATGGTGGTCATCCTCTCGGGGGTGATCATCTTCATCTGGTTCCGCCAGAGGGCGGCGCGGAGGAGGAGGAGGGAGGACGAAGCCCAGGGGAGCAGTCCCGCGTCTTTCCCTTCTGCTCTGTCCTCACCCGCGAGGTCGCTCAGTCACGGCAGTTCCCACTCGCAGCTGGAAGCTTCCAGGCCTTCTTCAGGTTAGCTGGTGGCGGGTTAGGTTAGGTTAAGGTTATTTTTACTTGTTTTTTTTTAAGTCAAGATTCAAACCAGAGTTACTGTTCACACTGTTGGATAATAAATGTGTCCATAGGCGGTGGGGAGGCCCCAGCAGCAGTGGCGGGGGGTGTCACGAAAGCCCCTGGCTGGAGACATCCATCACCCCCCTGTGGCACCGGACCAGCCCCATGACACCGACTCAGCCATGTGTGAGTGTAAATATCGACTCCTCTTCGTTCTGTCTTGTTTTTATCTTTATTTCTGTTATTTTATCTATATTTTTTCCTTGTTTTTCTATTCTGTTTTATTTATATATTTCCTTTTATTCCTTTTATATCACATATCTACTATTATCTGTTTTATTTTTTATCTATATTTCCTTTATTCACTATTTATATCACATATCTATCTCCCTTCGCCTCGGGTTCATCTCTGCTCCCATGGATAATTCTACTAAATTCTCATAGGTTTAGCATCTCTGACTTTTTTGTTACATATTTATGACATTATTGAATTCTGAAGTAATATCTTGGGCGTTCACTTATTCTACTACACACACACCTATATATAACATACATACATACACACATATATATATATATATATATATTATATATATATATATTGTATATGTATGTATATATATAATATATATATATGTATATATCCTAAAAATCTTATGATATATATATATATATATATATATATAATATATATCATAAAATCTTATGATATATATATATATATATATATATATATTATGCTCATACAATGTTATATATATCATCTATATATATATATCTCTATATATATATATACACCTATATATATCTATTATATCTAAGTATATATATATATAAATCTTATGATATATCTATATATAATATATTATAAGTATATATTCGCCCTTCTTCTGATATATATATATATATATATATATATATATATATATATATATATATATATATATTATATATATATATCATAAGAAGACGAGTGAAAATCATGACTTGGAACAGTACTTTCGTAGTTTATTTATGCTACACTGAAAATGTAGAATAAACTTTCGTAGTTTATTCTTCACTGAAAATGTAGAATAAACTTTCGTAGTTTATTCTTCACTGAAAATGTAGAATAAACTACGAAAGTACTTGTTCCAAGTCCCCAGTTTTTCTCTCGCCTACATTTTATATATAAATATATATATATATATATATATATATATATATATATATATATATATATATATATATGTATGTATAAAATATTTATTAATGTGTATATATGTGTGTGCTTGTGGTCTAAGATATAATATTATCTCAGCTAATCTTAATCACTTTCTCTGACAGGTCGAGAGTATGATCCTGGAAAAGAAAACAGTACTTCGAGCGAGGTCAAATAATAATAGAAGCGATTCGTCAATGAACTCAAGAATTTCGAGAATAGAGGGAAAGAAGAAGAGAAAGAAATATACAAGATGGCAACGTAGAAGCAGCAAAAACACAAGAAATAGAGAGAGAAAATTTAAGGAACTGAAGAATTGCAAGAAAACTTTTCTGATACGAAGGCAGTTGTTGTATTCAGTATTTTTGAGTGAACTGTGTTTGATAAGTGTCTCAGTCTTAAGCAAAAATAATCAAAAAGGATATCAAAAGCGTTCTGGATGGAAAGTTTCCTCGTATAAATTGTGTTTATCCATGATGTAATTAAATATATACAGAACAAATACATTTCTGGAAAACGAAAATTGACAGAAAATGCGGAAAGAGATAAAAAAAAACGTTACTGGTAAAAATCGTAGATATTTCAAAATGATGATGCTTTCATTAACTAAAACTTTACTTCAGTTTACGAATCATTAAAGATGCCATCGATTTAAATCTGAAGAATTTGGTATAAAAAAAAAAAAAAAAAAAAAAACACAGGGAAAAAACGAAACCAAAATTGCATCATATAAAAAAATGTTACAGATTTTACGTGCTCTACGTTCATTATTCACCTTGAATCAAATCTATGAGACTTAGTATAGGAATGTGAGAGAGATATATATAGGAGGGGTTTCTATTAGAGGCGAACGTACGTGGGTATAATAATAAGCCTGGCGGCTGGGCGTGGCGGTTGATAATTGTATTTTTATCATTTATATAATTTTATAATAAGAACTGTTACCTGTATTAGTCTGTGTTTGTTGTTTGGAAGCAGCATTACAAACGTCTGCTCCAGCCATTTAAAAAATGAACAAATAAACTAGCGCCACTGTTAAAGCCTCATTGTAAAACTAATTAAAACACTAGTACTCACCCGGTCCAAGGTGGGTGGATTAGTCTACTTCCAGCATGTAGTGTACAACCGAGCTTAGCAAACCGGGTGGAGAGAGAGAGAGAGAGAGAGAGAGAGAGAGAGAGAGAGAGAGAGAGTTTGTCCTAATCAAGCGGCGCCAATATGGCTGAACTGCAGATTCCAAAACCAGAGAAATAAAAATGGAATAATAATAAAAGGACTCGGGAACTTCCCTATGAAAAGGTCTTCCTTATTGTAAGAAGATCTTGCAGTTACCAAATCCATCTTAAGTAGGCCTATTTACTGGAGAGATGTTTGGCAAGATTTTACTAACACGTTCTTCATTCTCTCTCTCTCTCTCTCTCTCGTACTTTCCTCCATCGTTTTTAATGATTTTTTTTTTTGTTTTTTTCATAAAATTATTAGGTTATTATCACTAAAACTTTTACTCTTTTACATTTAATATATATATATATATATATATATATATATATATATATATATATATATATATATATATATATATATATATATATATATATATATTATATATTATATATGCGTGTGTGTGTCGTGCAGAGAGACACATGGAGAACTCAAACATTCTAAATATTCATTATTCGAAAAAATGTCGACTATTCCGAAATAAGACGAATGAAAAATTAATTTTGCTCTGACGCACAATTGCATCACCACCGTTTGTTTCGTTGATAATACAATAATTAGTCTTTGTCTTGGCACAATTCTCTCTGGAGAATTTCCTCTGACCCTCTTTCGCGCCTTCATAATTTATCGTGAGTTGTTTGGTCCCGCCGTCTTTTAATTTCCGCTAACGATTTTTACCAGAGACATATTTTAGCGGCTTTTATTTATCTTGGAAATTTGTTATCCAAGGCAGGGAGGGTGAAAAAATGTCTGTGGGAGATAATTTGCTCTAAATTTGCAAGTTTAATCTCATTTCAACTCTCAACTGTATCGTAAGTTCTTTAGTGAACAAAATCTTGTGTACTCTGTCTCATGTTCGAATTTTGTCTTTGTTAGCGTTTTTAGGTGTTGAGTATTACACAAAATCATCTTGTTATTATTATTATTATTATTATTATTATATTATTATTATTATTATTATTATTATTATTATTATTATTACTGAAAACGAAGAAGTACTATACATGAAATATTATATCCACTGGCATATTCAATATATTCAATACCAGTTAAAACAAAACAAATAATAAAAGCAGAAGAAAACATGCAAAAATGAACTTAAGTAGATAAATTAAGCAATTCTCCGCGTCCCTGTATATTACTGTAAACTGATCTTCTATTCATTATCTCGTGCTCAGAAGTAACCCCACATGATTCTTTTTGTATCGTCCAATATTTCAGACGAAGTCGAGTGCGAAAGATTGCCAAGTAGCGTGAAACTTTCCTTTTTTATCTCCTGAGTCACAGTGTCTCGAGTTTGCGAATTCACTACTAATGTTTTATTCTCAGTGGGTATACAGAATATGATCTCTTTATTATGTACTGGTAACTTCATAATTATTAGCGAAATTCCGTTTCCACATTGTTTAGTTCAAAGCACGGCGCGATAAGGTTGGCAGGCTGCCAATGCCAGCGCTACAAGTGGTCATGGTAGTAATCATGATAGCACCTCTACCGCTTATAACAGTAGGCCTAACTGTTACACTACATTTTTCGAAAGAGAAATTTGAGATACCAATGGTTTCAGTTGAAACTGGAGTTTAGGCTTTGTTCGAATTGCCCGTATATTGCAATAATGTTATATAGGCCTAGCGAAAAATCTAATGCTTCTTAGATGCGATCCAGTTTACTTAATGATTTATTTCTTGGAGGCTACCTGTTTTTTCGAATAATATATGATGATTATTTTTTAAAATGATCTCAATAAGATAGTTATTAACTGAGATTGTTATAGCAACATTTTTTTTTTTAACTGACGAAGAATGGCATTTTTAAAAAAAGATTTTTGCTTGCTTTTGGTCTATGATCGATTCACACGGTAATTCAAATGCTTTCCCCCAGAAAATGATGTACAGTAACGTGAATATTAAGCGTATGATGTATCTTTAGCAAATGAAGAACATTAACACGCCAATGGTAGGAAAAAAATGTTGGCTGGGCTGCATAGTACTATGTAAACCCACCCATTGACATGGATGCGTTCTAGCTACAGTAACGTCTTCGTATTTATTTTATGATAATATAGTCAGCGTTGAAAACTACAAAACAACTATTTGAATTCGATTCTTGTAAATTAAAACATACCACAATGTTATGAAAACTTTTTTTTTTTAGGTATTTTAGATTACTTTGAAAAATGAACTTACGTCTGATGAGGCGTTTTATGTCGAACGCATTGGAAAGGGTGAAATAAGAAATTTGGCTAAACGTGATATTTTCTTAAAATTTTGATATCCATATCGTATTTCACTCTTGTAATTCATACTATGGCCTCATCTCATCTAAATTAAGTTTGTTTTCGCATAAAAAAGTATATAAAGGCAACGTATCAGTTGCCAATTGGTGACTTTCGAATGAAATCCTGCTCGAGTAGTTTTGCTTTTGACATGAGTCTAGGAGTATGAATGTAGATGAGAGGAACAGACTGCTGATGACAACGATGATAAAGATGTCTATGGAATTAAAAATACGTTGTGACAAAGAAAAAAAAATGGTTTAATGACTCTGTTTCCAAGGTACATATGTCGTCACGTACACGAAATGCAAACAACGAAATGCAAGTTCGAACAGGAATCCCTTTCTCAAAACGATATATATGTGAGAAATCATCGTATACGCCGCCTCAAGTTATGGTAGTAAATCGATTATTGATGATGCGAGCTGTCTTTCGACTGATGCAAATGGCTGCACATTATGTTTTTGTATAAACCCATTGAATACCAAAAGCTTTGCTGCGTCCCGTCTAGTTCACGCAACATTTTTTCTGGAGCGCCGTTTGTAAGGATCGACATCTCGCTGCGACTTACAATTGAGCTGATCAGCCAATCAGCGCTTTTATTGTTGTCACGTGATCAGTGTTGCCAAAGTGCGGCAGAAACGACCAAAAAGTGCGGAAGAAGATTCGAGGGGGAGTCATTGAATGCAGAGCTGAGGTCTGCACTCCACACGTATGCGGCGCTTAGGTCCGCATATATATTTATGCTTTTAAAAATTTGCTTTTTTTCCATCATGAAAATGATTGAAAATTGATATGATATTTTTGAAAGTACTATATTTTTGAAAAATTACCATTTTTCACTAGTCTCGAGTGTTCACGTGCCATTATCAAATACGATCATGCGATTGTCAATTAAGAACTGATTTTGACAACAGCATATGACGTAACCCAAACGTGATGTTTTAAAATGCATTCATTCTTTAGGTCCAGCAATCTTCAATTTGCGTTTGTAATTATATATATATATATATATATATATATATATATATATATATATATATTATATATATATATATATATATATATATATATATATATATATATATACTCTACTATATATACACATTACATTATAGTTTAGTAAAAATTTAATTAATTTGTGAATTAATCTCAGGGTGAAGGCTGACTTACATTATTGTAAACTTAGTCACATGTTTAATGAGTTTTTATTTTTTTTATTTATTGGAATTTATTTATTTTGAGAAAACAACGGCAAATATGCATTAAGCAATTGCATTAGCTGAAGTGATTTAACTGATTATAACCGAATAAGTTTCGATATAAGTATGCTAGGAAGTGGAAATTAACACTACACATCCCGGTGCGGAGCTATAATTTCTCGGTGATGTGCGGACTTTGCGGTAACCCTGCACGTGACTCAGTTTTTCGCTCATTCAGTGTTGTGTAAATAGTGGCTCCATAAATAAACAATTTATCCCCCATTACCGTTGGTATTATTGATCGTCAGTAAGATAATAATTAAATGCTATAGTGAGTCTAGACAATACAGATTCTATAAGAGTGTTTCTGCTTGGCCGGATATTACGATAAAAATTTTAAAAAGATAGTAGAGCCTCTGACATCTCCATGATTACTAACCTAGGTATTCTGTCTTCTATCGCATTGTTAAGATGACTTGTACCAAGAAGACTGTTCTAGCTATATGTCGGTATGCACAACTCTCCAAGAATGATTGATGTGGTCTTCATAGGGTACTGGGGAACCCGGTACTGGTAAGGGGGAACCATCAAAGGGAAATCATATGATACGAGGGCAAGGAGGGGAAACACCAGCGACTACCAACCCTTATCACGGTGGACAGGCCTAATTCACTCGATATTTAAATGGTGAAACAAGAATACAATTACAACTCCAATCATACCATTCAAAAGATTGAAGTTTCGTCAACATAATGTGATATATGAAAGCCCATACGAATTAAAATAAGCATGTGACGCTCTTCGTAAAATATGTTTTTCAAGGCAGTTTTGAAATCCAATGTGGCGGCTACCGTGTGGATGTACAGTTCTGATCAGTGACGACCACCATCTTTCCCAGCCTTCCCAGCACTCATTTGAACAATGTTAGCGTATGTAGGCTAGGTAATCTGCAAAGCTTCCTTCCTCCCCATTCATGAAGCAACTGATAGGGGGACCCAGCTTTTATGGCAAAGTTTTCTGAAGAAAGGACAACAATTAAGGACCTGAGGGGCAAGACCCCCAACACCAGGTTTATGAACACAACTTCTGCCAGCTTGCTCCAGCCACTGCTTCCATAAACACACCGAACTGGCATTGCTCGGAGTTCACCTCAGCATCAGGGAACTGTATGAATAATACCATGTATTGTACACATGTTAACTAAGGTGAAGTTAAAATGTTACAATGTTAAAATGTCCTGTGAAGAAGGATGCCTGTAACACCTGTATGCAGCTCATGATACCTCTTGGAACAGGTGTATCTCACACTGAAGAGTAATATACATGGAGTGAAAGAATATCTGTGGGCTCCATTATCATGAAGAGTGCCAAACTCTGTGATAACAACTGGGTCTGTGCTAGCTACCACGGACTTACAGCATGCCACACAAGTGCTTTGTCTTACCTTCAACTCAAAGCAATAACAAGATTTGAAATTCTCAGGTTTGGTGAGTATAACTATATATTTTTCGTCATTTCAAATCTTTTATCATGCCCTTTCACATAGCTATTAATGATCATTTCCTGACTGTACGATATGTTCTTCGCCATGCGCTGCCGAGCATGCATCCGTTATTGGCAATTCTGTATACGCTGTTTGCGCAGTCAAGTTGGCTCCCGAGTATCCTGTAATAAAGTCCAGTCTCCAGGACGTTGTGTCATTGCAACCCAACATGGCGCAGTGAGTAGGATAAGGACCAACCATGCCCCATTAACGTCGACCACCCCAGGCCACGCCGAGGCGTGCCTCACCTGCAATGCCAAGGGCCTTGTCACCAGGCCGTCATGCAAGCACAGACGTTATTTGCAAGGACCAGCAGCGTGCCATCCGTTCCCTTCAGGATGCCTCCCTTGGTTCAGGAGCACGTGCCGGTAAAGTTCCTGTCTCTGCTGCCCCTGAGAAGTGTGAGCGGTAATGTCTTCGGCAGCGTTCAGATCCTGGAGACGTCGATGACGTATTGGATTCACCTTAACAAGTTCCCGCCGCAGGATGTTGTCCTGCACATTAGGCTCAACTGTGTACCGCGTTGCAAGTGCATGGACGCTCGGTATTCAGATGCCAAATGGAATGGCCTCGCCCCAGACGCGGCTCTGGACGCCATCGGGAATATGTGTTGCGGTCGTCGAATCAGGCAGTTCAGTGGTCTGAATTCTTTGCCCTCGCACAAGGCCGCGAGGAATTAGTGAGCGACCTATTTTTCGAGGTGTGCTCAGAAGCCACCGACTGTGATTTTGAGTGTCCCAAATGCGGGAGTGTTTAATAGAGTACATGCTGTTGCGGAAAATAATGGTAGGCCTCAGTGACCCTGTATTAAAGAGGCATGTTTTTCAGAACATGTGAGACATTTTAAGAGTGTAGATGCCCTTCAGGCACTGTGCTGCACTTTCGAAGCTGCACTGCCAAGATGTCGAAAGTATCCCACGCGTCGCTATCAGTTGAGAAGGTCTGCTGGCGCCTCGAGTGATGACGTCACAGGCATTGATGACGTAGAGCCAGACGTCGCGGTGTTGCGCGGCAATCCAATGTGAAGCGTTGCGGAAATTGTGGGGGGCGCCATCCCTTTCCCTTTGGTCGAGCGTCGTGCCCAAGCAAGAGGTATAACGTGCCACGGGTGCCAAAAGGTAGGGCACTTTCAGAAATGCTGCAGGAATACGAAGAAAGCGCCGCTTGCCTCGAGTTTTAGCGATTGTTGCAGACACGCATCTCTCCCCCCACCCCACGATCAAGGCTTGTGTTTCCCATAGAAAATGCGGGAATTCAGGTTACCCACATCGTCGTAGCAGACACAGGAGCACAGTATCTGCGTTGCCGGACCCACGATTCTCTCAAGACTGCAAATAAATTCACTGAGTTGCAGCCGCGAGCAGGTCTGAGGGACGTAGCTAATCTCCGAGTGAGATGTCTTGGATCAACGACATGCTTCATGATATAGGTGGGCGGACGCACCGAAGCGGAGGTTTACTTTTTTGTGCCGACGGCCAAGAACTTCTATATATCGCTGAATGCTTGTAAGGAGCTGGGAATAGTACCCCCTGACTTCCCTCACCCCTACCATCTCGTTGCATCAGCTGATGTGCTTAATGAGACGTCGCACGGCCTAACTCCACCCCTAAGACAATGAAGCCAGCCACCTTACCCATCCCGCCTGTGGAGGATATACCGAGACTTGAGGAGTGGTTATTACGGCATTTCTCTTCAACAACCTTTAATACAACCAGGGAACCGTTACCTGTCATGACGGGCAAGCAGCACCACATCCATTTGTTGCCTGATGCCGTGCCTTATGCCTGTCACACGCCCGCGACAATCCCTAAGCATTGGGAAGAGGAGTCAAGGCTCAACTTGACGAGGACGTTCGGAAGGGCGTGATAGAACCAGTCCCAGTGGGGGATGCAACGGAATGGTGTGCAAGGATGGTCGTTGTCCGCCAAGAAGACGGGTCAACCTCGCCGCACAGTAGACTTCCAGCGCCTCAACGCCCACTGTCTTCGGGAAACTCATCATACAGGCCGGCACCCTTCGACATGATTTCAAGCATCCCCCCCCATTCATACGTACAAGACTACGGCGGACGCCCCCACTGGGTTTCCATCAAGTGGAATTGGACGAAGACAGCCGCCCGCTACGACCTTTATCACTCCATGGGGACGATACCGTTATCGTAGAACACCCATGGGCCACTGTTCGGCGTCGGACGCCTACACAAAAAGGTTTGATGATGCCCTGCAAGACATCACCAGAAAGCATAATGCGTTGACGACACTTTGCTATACGATCACAGCATTGAAGAGGCGTTCTGGCATGTATATGAATTCCTTTGGTCACGTGTGCCTCTGCGGTATCACACTCAGCCCGAGAAGTTTTAAATTCTGCAAGAGAGAGGTCACTTTCGTCGTTATTACCTGGGATGGGAGTCATACAAACCCGCAGACGAACGACTAGAACGCCATTCGTACTTCCATATGCCAGAGAAGCCTTCCATCACGGATATTAGGTCGTGGTTCGGGTTCGTGAATCAGTTAGCGCCCTTCCTTGCAACGGCGCCCATCATGGAGCCCTTTAGGGACCTCCTCAGAAAGCCACTGGAAAAACGTTTACTGGGATAGTCAGCTACGTGACAAACTCCGGCAGGCACAGGAGGTCATCTGTCAATTAGCCAAGGACGGCTTGGCATATTACGACAAAACACGTACCACGACGATAATGACGGATTGGAGTAAAGAAGGTATCGGGTTCGTAGTCCTTCAGCATATTGTATTTGTCAGTCAGCTGACAGCCCCTTTTGTTGCAAGGGCGGCTGGCGCCTTGCCCTGTGTGGTAGTCGACACCATCACCTCCTCTGAAGCTGGGTATGCCCCCGTAGAAGGAGAAGCCCTGGCAGTTACCTGGTGCTTGCGGAAGGCCAGGCTGTTCCTACTTGGGTGTCCTAATCTCACCATCATCACGGACCACCGTCCTCTCGTCAAGCTGCTGGGTGACAGAGCCCTTAAGGACGTCATCAACCCGAGATTATTCAACCTGAAAGAGAAGACAAACTCCAGTTCAAGTTCCACATGAAATACCTGCCCGGAAAAAGGAACACTGCCGCGGATTTTCTTTCAAGGTACCCGACCATGCGAGCACACCCGCGAAGCTTCCGACGTGGATTTGGAGGACGACATTCAAGTGGCAGTGGCATGTGCAACCATGGCCGCCTTGGAACCGGATATCATCGTGTGGATGAAGACTGCGTAAGGAGCGCCGCATCTAACGACCCTGTATATCAGCTCTTGCTTGCAAGGGTTGCAGCGGCGACTGGCCCCAACAGAAGTCGCAAGAACTCGCCTGCCTTCGCCCCTTCTTCAGCGTTCGGGACCGGCTAGCCATCAACCAGGATCTGGTGACATACTCAGTGGACCAAGGATGTGTTCGCTTGGTTATACCCGGATGATTTACGGCGCCAGGTAGCCGCTAACCTACACGCAGGACACCAGGCCTCGACTCGATGCCTTAGAAGGGCCAGGCAGTCGGTCTATTGGCCGGGAATAGAAGGGGACCTTCAGCATTGCCGCGCCCGAATGTACTTCATGCGATGAACATGCCCCCTCAGACTTGCCTCCTGAAGAAATGATACACACGCCGCCTGCGGAATATCCCTTCCAGCAAGTCGTAGCAGATATGTTCCAGATAGAAGCAGTGTATACATGGTGTATGCCGATAGACTAACAGGTTGGTTAGAAGTGGCTCATTTCCCCAATGGTGCCACGTCTAACAAATCAGTAATCACCTTCGATCATATTTCTCGCGTTGGGGAGCCCCAGAACAAATATCAACTGACGGAGGCACGAACTTGGCCAGCGAGAGTGGAGGCCTTCTTCAAGAGATGGGGGGTCAAGGTCCGGCTGTCGTCGGCCCAGTATCCCCAGTCTAACGGCAGGGCAGAAGCAGCTGTCAAATCGGCGAAGAGGCTAACGTCCGGGAAAATACATTAAAGGGTTGGAGCCCTTGAGTCGGACAAAACGGCCCTGGCGATACTTCAGTATCTCAACACTCCTCTCAGGGAAATTAACAAGTCGCCGTCTCAGCTTGCAACGGGTCGCCAGCTGCGCGATGGGGTACCGACGGCCAGGAGACACCGTTAGTAGACAGATATTGGAGGCAGACGATACGTCGAAGGGAGTTACAAGTGGCAAGGTCGCAGGAGGCGATGCGCATCCCTGGCACTACCAGAAGACTGCCGCCCATCGAACTAGGTACCCATGTATGCATACAAACCAAGCTAACCAAGCAATGGGATCGAACGGGCATAGTAACAGAAAAACAAACCCCATCGTCAGTACACCGTCAGCTAACGGGAGCGGCAGGCTGTCAAAAAGAAACAGAACGACACCTGAGAGTCATCGCTCCGCCCTCTGGCACGCCCATGTCCCAGCACGAGTCCTCCGCAAACCATAACCCCGACAGAACAGCACGCACCACACAGGAGCCTAACGTCGTTGATAGGCCCAGAAGAGCCGCTGGTAAACCCAAGTGGCTCAAAGACTTTGTAGAGTGATGTTATTACCTTTTGTATGCAATTGCATCAGGAATTGATATTTCTTTTCAGAGAATTTATGTATTTTATTTCGTTTTTGTGTATGTATCGAGAAGTTAGCTTTAATTTTTTGTTTTTCTTCTCTTGTCTCATTGATCTAAGGGCATTTTTCCCTTTTATTTTTTTTGTCATGTATAAGAATTGTTCTTGGGGGGGGGATGTACGATATGTTTTGTATTTTTCCCCTTTTTATTTTTGCCATGTAGTTAAGTATATTCTTGAGGGGGGGATGTACGATATGTTCTTCGGCCATGCGCTGCCGAGCATGCATCCGTTATTGGCAATTCTGTATACGCTGTTGCGAGTCAGTTGGCTCCCGAGTTCCTGTAATAAAGTCCAGTCTCCAGGACGTTGTGTCATTGCAAACCCAACACTGACCATTAATTACCATCATGTTTGCTGTTAATCGTTATTCACGATTTTTGTGTGATTGTAATCGACATACTTCATGTACGCTGGTTTATGTCTATGAACTAGGTGTAGCGATATTAATTTGTTGTAATTTCTGTATGTAATTTTTGGGGGGATTTTTCACTTATCATCATCATTGATCACTACTTACAGGTTTGTTGGAATATTATTATGTTCCACATTTATAACATGATTAACTATGTTAAATTATCATTCTGTAACTTTTTTGGCATTAATTACCTTTATCTTCATCAATACTAATCCTTATATTTTAGATTTTTGTTTACATTAATGACCATTATCTTCATCATTAATCATTATTCAAAGGTTTGCTATAATTATTACAAACATACTCCATGACATGTTTATTAATGTGAATTGCTGCTTATTAACTGTGACAACATTTTTGGAAATTTTAAATTTTTTTTAAGACAAAAGATTCTTGGTAATGTTTAGAGAGAGTAATTTTTTTGTATTATTACCATCAAACATTTGTAATATCAACATAAGGTAATACTACAGATAATATTCTGGGAATTTTATTTTTACAATTAAAGCATTTAAAAAAAAAAAGCTCATGTTTAATGTGTACTCTGGGAGTTGGAGGGAGTGGTGTGGGAAATTACATAAGTACCAGCATATTTTTTGTAAATATCTCAAAAACTAACACTTTTCTGTTTAAAAAAAAAAGTATAAGGCCCCAGTATCCTTGAAAAAACAATATGAAAGTTGTTTATTTTCAGTCGTGATTTTTTCAGGTTTTAAAAATGTTACTTAGCATGTAACTTGGGTGGTTGGGTTATTATTATTATCATCATTATTAATTATCCAACCAAACAAAAACTTCTTTCAGTTTTCTTCTGAAGATTGAAAAAGAAACCCACAAATTCAATTTGTAATTTGTTTACTTGTAAGTATTTACATTTAGTTTTACTCCACACTCGAGTACTTTCAGGCCCTTCTGTGGCCCATTCTCAAGAGATGTTTGGGATGTTAGCCTGGGTCAAGGCCCAGCAGTCTTCTGGAACTTCTTCTCGTTGTGCTGTCATTTATGCGATGGCTGTTCTGGTTTTCTTGAGAGTTGCCAATCCCCTCTTGTCGCTCTGATATCCTGAGCGACAAGAGGGGATTGGCAACTCTCAAGAAAACCAGAACAGCCATCGCATAAATGACAGCACAACGAGAAGAAGTTCCAGAAGACTGCTGGGCCTTGACCCAGGCTAACATCCCAAACCATCTCTTGAGAATGGGCCACAGAAGGGCCTGAAAGTACTCGAGTGTGGAGTAAAACTAAATGTAAATACTTACAGTAAACAAATTACAAATTGAATTTGTGGGTTTCTTTTTCAATCATTATTATTATTATTATTATTATTATTATTATTATTATTATTTTATTTATTTATTTATTTTTTTTTTTGCTCTATCACAGTCCTCCAATTCGACTGGGTGGTATTTATAGTGTGGGGTTCCAGGGTTGCATCCTGCATCCTTAGGAGTCCATCACTTTTCTTACTATGTGTGCCGTTTCTAGGATCACACTTGTGCATGAGTCCTGGAGCTACTTCAGCCTCTAGTTTTTTCTAGATTCCTTTCAGGGATCTTGGGATCGTGCCTAGTGCTCCTATGATTATGGGTACGATTTCCACTGGCATATCCCATATCCTTCTTATTTCTATTTTCAGATCTTGATACTTATCCATTTTTTCCCTCTCTTTCTCTTCAACTCTGATGTCCCATGGTATTGCGACATCAATGAGTGATACTTTCTTCTTGACTTTGTCAATCAACGTCACGTCTGGTCTGTTTGCCACGTATCACCCTACCGTTCTGATACCATAGTCCCAGAGGATCTTTGCCTGATCGTTTTCTATCACTCCTTCAGGTTGGTGCTCGTACCACTTATTACTGCAAGGTAGCTGATGTTTCTTGCACAGGCTCCAGTGGAGGGCTTTTGCTACTGAATCGTGCCTCTTTTTGTACTGGTTCTGTGCAAGTGCCGGGCATTCGCTTGCTATGTGGTTTATGGTTTCATTTTTCGTATTGCACTTCCTACATATGGGAGAGATGTTATTTCCGTCTATCGTTCTTTGAACATATCTGTTCTTAGGGTCTGATCTTGTGCCGCTGTTTATCATTCCTTCAGTTTCCTTCTTTAGCTCTCCCCTCTGTAGCCATTGCCAATTGTCATCGCTGGCTAGTTCTTTAGTCTGTCTCATGTATTGTCCGTGGCATTGGTCTGTTGTGCCAGTCCTCTGTTCTGCTTGTCATTCTCCTGTCTCTGTATATTTCTGGGTCTTCGTCTACTTTTATTAGTCCTTCTTCCCATGCACTCTTTAGCCACTCGTCTTCACTGGTTTTCAGATATTGCCCCTGTGCTCTGTTTTCGATGTTGACGCAGTCCTCTATACTTAGTAGTCCTCTCCCTCCTTCCTTTCGTGTTATGTATAGTCCTGTCCGTACTTGCTCTTGGGTGTAGTGCTTTGTGTATTGTCATATGTTTCCTGGTTTTCTGATCTATGCTGCGGAGTTCTGCCTTCGTCCATTCGACTATTCCTGCGCTGTATCTGATTACTGGGCACTGCCCATGTGTTTATGGCTTTATCATATTTCCGGCGTTGAGTTTTGACTTGAGTATCGCCTTAAGTCTCTGCATATATTCTTTCCTGATTGTGTCCTTCACTCTTGGTGTTTTATTATTATTATTATTATTGATTTTATATATGGTCTTTTCAATTCTTCTTATTATTCTCTCTCATCAGGGCTGATATTTGCTAATAGCTGGCCGATGTTCATATCTTGGTTAAAGAAATGTTTTCTAAAAATACTAATTTATTGTTATGATAACAAAAGTGGTTAACAAATCTTAGTAATGGAATTCCAACGTTTCCAACCGTATCATTGGTTCATCTTCAAGGAAAGGTGAGCGTGAACTGATTGGAATGGGGTCGTTCGGCGGTATTTATTGTGTCCCAGGTGCTCTGTCTGATGGGCGCTGTGTTTTCATTGGCTGAACAGAGGATTAAGTCCTGAGTCAAGCCGTCTTGCAGAGGTGGAAGCTCGCGCTGCTCTTCGCGTGCGGACGCTGGAGACTGGAGCGTAGTATTGGGCAGGGGCACCTGATTGGTCCGTTCGATCGGCTCTATGGTGCCGGCGGGCGGCGCCCTACGTGCCACTGTCGGAAGGAGTGCCGTCTCTTGAGTGGTGTTGAGGCTGGGTCTCTCCTTCCCGATGTGTAGGGCCTCTAAGAGGCGGAGGCGACGGTGGTCTGCCGCCTTATCGATAATACCAATATTAGGAATAATGTATACACGATCCAGAGACGACTCCACGCCCCCATTAAACATCCCTGAGCATGCCCTCCAAAAACTCCTTGAAATATGTACAAAAAAGGCCCCTTTTTCCACCCACAGAGGCCATATGTACACACAAAAAGACGGTGTAGCGATGGGTTCTCCCCTCGGAGTACTTTTCGCGAACTTCTACATGGGTGCTGTGGAGCGTCGGGTATTCGCCACCATCGAGAAACCGTCTATGTACGTCCGATATATTGACGACACTTTCATCAGTGCCAACAAGGTGGAAGAAATAGAGCGCCTGTGACAAGCCTTCCACGACACAGCAGACTCCAACTTCACCATCGAGCATTGCCGTGACCGTCGCCTCCCTTCCTTGACGTCCTCGTCGGGCAACAAGAAGAACGCTTCGTAACACAAGTGTATATGAAACCCACGAACCTGGGCATGTGCCTGAATGGCGAGAGCGAGTGTCCAGAGAGATACAAACGCACTGCAATCAGCGCCTTCATCAAGAGAGCTCTCTCACACTGCTCTTCGTGGAAGGACACGCACACTGAATTAGAACGTGTTGCCCAAGTTCTAATTAACAACGGGTATTTCCAACCGGTGACAATCAAAAAAGCCATTCGCAGAAACATCGATAAGTGGTACCAGTAGGAGCCTCGCCCCGCCGCCCTTGAAGACCGTCACTCTCTTTTACAAGGGAGTATTTCACAAGAAATACAAAGAGGACGAACGAGCCCTTCGTAACATCATCGAAAGGAACGTCTCCCCCCACTGACCCTGGCGAAAAAAGGTGAATTGATCATTTACTATAAAAGCAAGAAGACTAGTGGCTTGATTATGAAAAACAACCCAGCCCCCGTGATGCAAGACCCTCTCAAGAAAACTAACGTTGTCTACCAATACAAATGCCCTGTCCGGGAATGCCCCGGCGCCTATATCGGTATGACAACGATGCGATTTTCCAAGAGGATATCCTGCCACGCTCAGGAAGGCGCCATCCATAATCATGCAAAAAACAAAATCATCCACAATACAAGGATAACTCGGAAGGACATTATTCCTAATATTGGTATTATCTATAAGGCGGCAGACCACCGTCGCCTCCGCCTCTTAGAGGCCCTACACATCGGGAAGGAGAGACCCAGCCTCAACACCACTCAAGAGACGGCACTCCTTCCGACAGTGGCACGTAGGGCGCCGCCCGCCGGCACCATAGAGCCCGATCGAACGGACCAATCAGGTGCCCCTGCCAATACTACGCTCCCAGTCTCCAGCGTCCGCACGCGAAGAGCAGCGCGGAGCTTCCCCTCACGCTTGCAATACGGCTTGACTCAGGGACTTAATCCTCTGTTCAGCCAATGAAAACACAGCGCCCATCAGACAGAGCACCTGGGACACAATAAATACCGCCGCCAACGACCCCATTCCAATCAGTTCACGCTCACCTTTCCTTGAAGATGAACCGATGATACGGTTGGAAACGTTGGAATTCCATTACTAAGATTTGTTAACACTTTTGTGATCATAACAATAAATTAGTATTTTTAGAAAACATTTCTTTAATATGAACATCGGCCAGCTATTAGCAAATATCAGCCCTGATGAGAAGAGAATAATAAGAAGAATTGAAAAGACCATATATAAAATCAATTCCACTGATGCTGCATCATCTTTAACAAAACATGTTTGAGAGAGGGTCTCCTACCTTCATATTATTATTATTATTATTATTATTATTATTATTATTATTATTATTATTATTATTATTATTATTTTTTTTAATTTTTTTTGGTCTATTATAGTCATCCTTTTCGACTGGGTGGTTTTGATAGTGTGGGGTTCTGGGCTGCATCCTACCTCCTTAGGAGTCCATCACTTTTCTCACTATACGTATGCGCTGTTTCTAGGAATACAGTCTTCTGCACGAGTCCTGGAGCTACTTCGGCATCTAGTTTTTCAGGTTCCTTTTCAGGATCTTGGCATCATGCCTAGTGTTCCTATTATTATTATCATGATTATTATTAACTGTGGCACATGGAACAAGATTAAAACGCCATTACCTGGCAAAACAATCATCGAACAGGTATCCCAAAAGTGAATACAATAGAATAAACAATTTAGGCAGAAGGCCAAGCACTGGGACGTATGAGGTCATTCATTGCTGAAAGGAAAATTGAGAGTAAAAGGAGAAGGTGGAAAGTGAGACTGAAGAAAGAAAATATGAACAGAGGTACAGTAAAAGGTTTGAAAGGGGTTGCAGTTAGGGGTCAAAAGGAAGCTGCAAAGAACCTTAAGTAATACCTGCAGTGCACTGCATAAGGTGCACTATTCTCACTATGCTCCTGGGAAGGGGGGAAATTAATTGTATTGGGTGTTAGTTGACATTTGTAGGTTATATTTGGTGTCCTGAGAGGGAAATAAGGGATGTTTGAGATTAATGGTCCAATGAAATGTATAATATATTATACCGATCAGTTTACTCGCAAAACGGGAATGCCTCGCTGAGATAATGTATGCTTGAACCTACAAGGCTACTCGCAGATCTTATAAGAGAAACTATTTATTTAATTACAGTAGTATACATGTAATTACAATCTGCATTAATTCATACAGTTGGGGTTTAGGGGAAAGGTACACAGTACATTCTGTACAGAGCTAATAGCAAATCATTTGAATCATTTCATGTAAAAGCTACATATTTGTACAGCTTCAAGTGCAATTATACCAGGAGGTAAAGCTATGTAACCTGTCACAATCATACTGACCTGTAATTCAACAAACTTCCTTACATTGTACAGTCTAAGTTAGCCTAGCCTGTAAGAATAACTTAGACTTTCATAATTATCCAAGACTTGAGCAATGTTTCATAGTCTGTGGAGAGGGACAGATGAAGAAATCAGCTTTTCTGAAGGTTACACCAAGTCAGGCTACCTTTGCTAAGCCAAGGTTAGGCTAGGGTAGACTACCCTTGGATATTTGATGATCAACTAGTTGGTAAAGTTTCTTATAAAGCTACTATTTAGTATGAATTTGAAGTTTCCTTTAGGGTAAAAATGACAATGGTAAAATTGAAGAATACGTACACCGTCAAGTGCTCTGGCTGATCAAATTCAGTGGGACAGGAGGCTTGAGAACTTATTGATAACATGGCAAATGGCAAATAACATTATAACACTTTTGTTCACACTTAAAACTGCAGTAGGCCTAGGGCTAGGCCTCATGGTACTATGTACCTTATAATATGGTAGTAGGAAAATTGGTCAGACTTAACTGCAAGGTACATAGAATCATCAGGCCTAGCCCTGGGCCTGCTGCAGTCTTAAGTGTTAGTAAAGTGTTATAATGTTATTTACCATGTTCATATAATGTTATTTACCATGTTATCTATAAGTCCTCAAACCTCCTCCTGGTATGCAGAGGACTCAACTGTCAGAAGATGTCCGTCCCACTGAATTTGATCTGCCAGAACACTTCAGGGTAGTACGTATTCTTCAATTTTACTATTATTTATAATTTTTACCCAAAAGGATACTTCAAATTCATACTACATACAGCTTTAAAAGTAAACTTTAGACACTAGCTAGTCTAACAGTGTAGCCTACCATTGACTGACGGTAATCCTACTTGCTAATTTATTAGGCTATATGAATTTGATATCGAATAGGCTAGGCTTTAATAAAAAGCTTATTACAGCATTCATTATTTTATTAGCTCAAAAAGCAGGTGTGTAGTTGACTGCAAGTTGTTTGAGGTTGTTTCAACTCAGTTATAAAGATTTTCATGAATGAAAATATGTCACTTGTGAAATGTGATCCCCTATTCTTTTGTGATCCTGTTTTTGTATGTAACACAGTTGATGGCTCAGCACTGGGTGCCAGAGGTGGTTCTGTTGCTGCTGGCCTACCAGGTGCTGGCTGTCATTTCTGAGAATCAACACATAGCAATGGCACCCTACTTGCATGTGATTGTCACATTGTCCAACCTCTCCCTCGGTATTTATGAGTGTGCTGACTGTCCCTTTTATCCAAACTTTGCCGTGCTGACTGTACCATTTATGCAGATATTACTGTGGTGATTGTCCCTTTTTTCCAGATATTACTGTACTAACTGTCCATTTTATCCAAATAGTTGCTGAATCCCCCATTTATCCAGATATTACTACAGTAACTGTCCCATTTATTCAGGTATTATTACTGTGGTGACTGTCCTTATTATCCAGGTATGACTGTACTGATTGTCCAATTTTTCCAGGTATTACTCTAGTGACTATCCAATTTGTACAGTTATTGCTATGATGATTGTCTCATTTATACAGATGATACGCTGCTGACTTTCCCTTTTATCCAGGCATTACTGTGTTGACTGTCTCTTTTATCCTGGTATTACTGTGGTGACTGTCCCATTTATTTTATCCAGGTATTACTGTGTTGGCTGCCCCTTTTATCCAGGAATTTCTGTGATGACTGTCTCATTTACCCATGTAGCTATTACTATATTGACTGTCCCTTGTATCCAGGCATTACTGTGGTGACTGTCTCAGTTACAGGCAGTCCCGGGGTTTACGACGGTCTCGGCTTACGACATTCCAGAGGTTATGACGCTTTTCAATTATATTCATAAGAAATTATTTCCAGGGTTATGACGCATGTTCCAGGGTTACGACGCTTGTTCCAGACTTACAACACCTACAAACGCTGATCTGGCAGATGAAATATGGCACCAATAATGCAAAATAATCAATATTTAAAAGTTTTTTTGATGAAAAATGTAGTAAAAATGCAGTTTACATAGTTTTCAATGCACCCAAAGCATTAAAAGTATATAAGGTTTTCTTAGGATTTTTGACGATGTTCCGGCTTACGACGATTTTCGGCTTACGGCGCGTCTCAAGAATGGAACCCCTGTTGTAACCCGGGGACTGCCTGTATCCTGATATTACTGTGGTGCCTGTCCTTTTATCTAGCCATCACTGTGGTGACTGTCTCCCAGGTATTATTGTGGTGACTGTCCCATTGATCCCAGGCATTACTATGCTGAATGCCCCTTTTATCTAGATATTTCTGTGGTGACTGTCCCACTTATCCAGTTATTACTGTAGTGGCTGGCCCATTTATTCAGGTATTAGTGTACTACATTTCCCTTATTATCCAAGAATTACTGTCCAATTTTATCCATGTATTAGTGTTGTGATTGTCTATTTTATCCAGACATTACTGCAGTGACTGTCACCCAGGTATTATTGTGCTGACTGTCCCTTTTGTCCAGGTATTACTGTGCTGACTGCCCCATTTACCACCCACTAAACCTAAACACACTGCCCCACTTAACTGAAACACCACATTCAGGATTGGTAATCTGAGGGACGGGCAGGCAGCGAGAGACGGAGGTTTTAATTTGACTGTGTAGTTATTCTTTTAGTGTTCAGCAATCCAGGTGGTCATATGGTTTGTTTGTTTAGTATTTATAGGACTGGATTTTTGGTGAATAGAGCTTTGCTGTTGTTAAAATATCCAATGTAGAGAGTTTAACGAGTGAACCGAGCTACAGACTTGGCATATAGAGAAGCTGAAGTGGTCTTTCTCGAGTGGCATTCAGTAGGGTAATATGCATTATGTTATTGTCTGTTTCTCAGCCAAGGTCATAGCCAGTTGGTCGTAAGGGGTCTGTGAAGTTTCCGAGTATAATCGTTTAATATATTTACCATACATGGGCTCACGGGCGTGAATCTTGGTCAAACTGTAGAGTAATAATAGAGGAGTCAGATTTATGTATAATCATTGACAGACTGCTATGTTTTATAACTTTTGCCGAATTTCTGTTCTTAGTTTTTGTGTATGAGGTTTTGGGACCGCTTGGTCTACAAGTATATGCTAATATTCATTTGTGGGTCCTGTGGTACCGCCAGTTGGCCTCTTAACTTGATTACTGTACAGTTGTGCCAATGTTGCTAAATTTATTTAAGAATTTATTTATGTAATATGCACTTTTTGATGAGCATTAACTTTAGAAGGGGTAGGGTATGTTATTTAATGTTAGAGTTTTCACATGAAATATGCTGAATTGTGTCAGTTAATCAACAATTTAAAAAAATAGAAAAAAGTCCAGCTCTAATCCTATAATACGATGCTTTAAGACAGTGGGGTCAATGTTATCTCTCTCTTTGCATTAGTTTCTCTCGTTTCTCTCATAAGCATTCATTTGTTATTTTCTCTCGTGTCCTTCATCTGCCATTTTCCTCTTATCTGCTGTCTGCGGGCAATACATCCCACAGTGTTGCCATGACCAAATGTCAACAAATGTTCAGTTTTGGCGACAGATAAGTTGAAACAGTGTATAGCATACAAATGACACACTAGTCAAGTTATTATTAACCCCTTTCCATAGGGCTATTGCTACCGTGCAGAACTATCTAAGGCCATTTGTTGGTCAAGTGAAAGATAAATGATATTTCTGATGCCTCGAGAGGATTACAAGGTAATGCTAATAGTCACGTATAAATAAACCCTTCGCCTCTATTGTTTGTGGAATGAAATGACTGATGAAACAAAAATTTGACTGCAGAGCCAACCACGGGGTCACTTGGGACGCTGCAAGGTAACCAGTAGAGTAATGCCTACAGTGCACCACGTGAAGTACACTGATGGCATGATCGCCAACGGGGAATTGTCAAATGTATATAATCACTAACTAGTAAATTTGGTTATAAATTTCTCATCATAGTCTCATGGTTGACTGAAGCAGTGAATAATAATAATAATAATAGTATATATATATATATATATATATATATATATATATATATATATATATAATGTATAAAAATCACAGTAGATGTACTTGACTTCATTAAATAAGCGAATACCACAGGAGAATGATAGGTAGAAATCCAAGCGCTTTCGTCTTTACTAAGACGTTGTCAAGGAAGAACGCTTGGATTTCTGCCTATCATTTTCCTGTGGTATTCGCTTATAATATATATATATATATATATATATATATATATATATATATCATATATATATATATATATATATTTTCTTGTGTTGGCAGGAGTACAGTATACTATTCACGATATTAGGATAACTGAATACGACAAAATTTGAAACTTTCAAAATCCACAGGACTGGTTATCATAATTCAGTGTTATGTTCACTGCATTTCCGTCGTAACCTGTGGAAATCGTTGCACCCCAAAGCATTTTATGCACTTGAATAGATATTTCTGTTTAGAAATGAAACCTGCTACTGAGTTCTTCCTCGACGTTTCACTGCATCTTCCTTTCATCTCAAAGGCCCTTCCTTACTTCGCTGGGAAGTCTAAGGGGACATGAAGTTTGGGGGCAGGACATCGATGCCAGAGATGGGCATTATGTAAGATCCGCGCTAGGCAACGGTTGGCCATTTTCGTATAAATACGGGCTGCTCTACGAGGCAAGAGCCCGTGCTGGCACAAGGCCAGCTTAATCTCAAACAACAACAACAACTTCGTATAGAATATACATTTCCCCAATTGAATTTCCATCAACAGCTGCATTTTGCTCATTTCTTTGTCCTAGTTACTGGTGTGTGTGTGTGTGCGCGCGTTTAATAGCATGCATGTTTTATTATCTGGTTTCCCATCGGAAGTTTCAATGCCATTTAAAATGGTCGAATTACATGTACATATAGTAGTTTTTGCCATTCATTTCTTTCCATAGGGGAGGGGTTAGTACCTTCACTGCACCCCATGCGGTGCACTGTAGGCATTACTTATTGTCCTTAGGCCTGTGCAGCGTCCCTTCGGCCCCAAGCTGCAAGCCCATTCGTTCCTTTTACTATACCTCCGTCCATATTCTCTTTCTTCCACCGCACATTCCACATTCCTAACATTTGATTCACAGCCAACTGCTTTGAGGTTTTCCTACTGTTACGCCTTTCAAACCTTTATACAGCCTGTTTTCCGTTTCAGCGCAGAATGACCTATAGGTCCCAGCGCTTGGCCTTCGGCCTAAATTCTTCTTCCGCTCTTTTCTGTCGTCCATTTCTGAGATCCGTTAAAACATTTTCGGATTTATTAGTTTATACTTATGTTGATTAAGTTATGTATATACACTTAATCGAAGTCTATACTTATTTGTGTGGAAGACACCAAGAAATAAATGGTTTTATAGTGAGAGCATTCTTAACAATGCCAATATCGATAAAATGCAATTACTTTGTAACAACCGGACGATAGGTAGATAAATAATATGAAAGGAAAATGGAGAGAAACGGTAAAGTTATTTTTTCACTGAAATATTAATAGTAATACGTTTATGCTGCACACAATAGTGGGCTAATTCTGATAATGAGGCAAGATACACTTGTAATGGTAAAAAGCGGATGGTTTTTTTTTTATGGATATAAATATATATATATATATTATATATATATATATATATATATATATATATATATATATATATATTATATATATGTGTGTGTGTATGTATGCATATATATACACGTGTGTAAAATATACACATATTTAAGCATAAAAAGGCAATATAAACGGCAATAGACTTTTATAGGGACAACACATTAATTGCCAATTGTCGTGAAAACGTACATTTTGCTCTTATTATTGTAAGAACGAACAGTTTGTTATCCTTTACAAACGAAAGAAACAAAAGAAAAAACCTTAAAAAAACAATAAGAATAAAATAAAATTCTGGTCAGGAGAAGAAATAGAAAGAAATAAAGGAATAAAACGCAAGAAACCGTTGCTGTAACATATCTTGGCTCTTTAGGCCTCTAGGCGTGACGTCACGGCTATTTCGGGCGACTTCTTACAGCCGAAGCGAATTATTCAGGCGGGAGAGAGAGAGAGAAAGGAAAAAAAACACAAGTCCGCCACTTGCATGCAATCATTCTCTCCTTCTTGCGCTGCTGCTTTTCTGGTTTATTTTCTCTCTCTCTCTCTCTCTCTCTCTCCTCCTGTTTTGAACTCTCCTCCTCCTCTTCTTCTTCTTCTTCTTCTTCTTCCTCCTCCTCCTCCTCCTCCTCCTCCTCCTCACTCGCTTTCAGTCATATTTTTGTGGCTTACTCTTCTTTTTTGGCTTAAGTTGTTATTATTATTTATTATTATTATTATTATTATTATTATTATTATTATTATTTTATTGAAACGTATTTTTATATAGACGACACCATATTTTGAATCCTACTCTTCTTCTTCTTCTTCTTCTTCTTCTTCTTCTTCTTCTTCTTCTTCTTCTTCATTATTATTATTAATATTATTATTATTATTATTATATTGATCGCACTTTTATATAGACAACTCCATAACCAAAAACCTTCCAAGCATCCTTCCTTATGTGTTATTGATATTATAACTAGTTAAACTTTAAAATCCCATAGCTGCATTAGATAATATTCATTTGAAGTACCTAATTCTTTTCAATCCGCCTAATTATTTTTCTCTCTGTTACTTCGGTCTGCAAACAACTGTTCGATATTTGTTTGATCGTCGGCGAAGGATACTGTGAAGATTCCTATAATTATAGCAAAGAAATGCCTTGCATGAAAACTACTGGTATTATTCTTGAAGGGCGAAGTCAGGAAATCAAAAAGCGATAGCTCTTGCAGGTCGTCTAGTCAGCGTTTTTCTCACGCTCTGCCGGGTTAGTCACGCCAGGGTTGGGGGGGAAGACTCCAGTTAAAGGAGCGCTCTTGTTTGAGAGGTTAAGCTAAGCTGCCTTCATGCCAGCACGGGCTCTTTTTTACGTTTCGCGAGGACTCTCTTATGTGTATGCTTTCTTCTCCAACTAATGGGGACAGTAGGGTAGAAATGGGCCTCTGTCCTGCCTTCATCACTTTCACTTCTTCAACTCTCAATCAGGACGGCTCTCTTGGGCTGCTTTATGAGCAAGAGCCCGTGCAGGGATCAAGGCAGCTTGACCTCAAACAACCTCAGACAGTGCTCCCTTAATAAGCCTTCCCAGCATTATTGACGTGGCCATACCCAACGATCCTGAGGGCAGAGCTGTCTAGACGCCCTACAAGGACTACTGTCAATGCGCGAGGCAGTGGCATGCTATTCAGAAGCCTCATTTTTGTTGACAATAATATGCAGATTATAATGATACGATTATATTGGCTGTTTAAAAAAAAAAAAGACAAGATGGCCAGTGTGGAAAAGCAGGTAGATTTTAGCCACACTTAACTTAAGAAAACGCAACAAACACAACAATCCAGTAACAATGAAGGAGTGAAAAGACTTGAACTCAAAGAAATGCCATATGGCAGATGGGGAGCAGAGAAAGAGGAAGGAAGGAAAGAAAAATGGGTAAACTTTCGAGGGAAAGGAGAAGGGTACGATGAGAAATTGGAGGCATAAGGGACACGGTGAAGTGGAAATATAGAATTTGAAATGAAAAGAGAGAGAGAGAAGGGACACGATGGAGTGGAAATACAAAAATGGGAAATGGGGAGAGAGAGAGAGATAAGGGACGATGAGTGGAAATATAGAAATTGAAAGGTAGAGAGAGAGAGAGATGAAAACGTTGGAAAGATAAGGGCCACGACGAAGCGGGAATATAAAAAGTGAAAATAGAGAGAGCAAGAGAGAGAGAGAGAATTTTCTCATCTCGTTCTTGCCTTCACAGGCGTTTGACAGCTGTGTTTAGTATCACTTATTACATTCTGAGAAGCAGAAAAGTTTCTTCATCTGAAGCTCCGGGAGCCATGGACCTGGGGGAGTTGTAAGGATTAGGGTATCTTCAACATTTGTATTTTAGGAGGTTCTTATAAAGAATGAAATATGTAAATTATTACCGTCGCGTAAAGGCAGTTCTCAAAAAAAAAAAAAAAAAAAAGCAGAGCCTGTTTTCCAAGAGAAAATGTGAGAAATGGTTGAAAATGTTAAGTATATACAAATCTACGTTGAAAGATATATGAAATCCAGACTTCAGAATATCTCTTAAGGAAGTTCCTTGCATTGGATGGACAATTTCGAAGGCCATGTATATAAATAAGGAAGCTAAAGGGAAGGTTGGAAAACTTCCAATATTGCAACAGAGGGGGAAAAAGAGGAAAATATGAACTTTCAGTCTTGATAACTACGGAATTCAAAATGTGATATTGAATGTTTGACTTCGCGCTCCGTATAGAATTGTTTTAAGTCCTTATTTGAAAAGTCATATCTAAATTTATCTTGGACAGATCGATGTGAATATCTCAGTAATACAGACTCAACTGTGTTCATATAGTCATTTTTATTATTATTATTATATTATTCAGAAAATGAAACCTATTCATGTGGAACAAGCCCACCAAAGGGACCAATGACTTGAAATTCAAGCTTCCAAAGAATATTAAGACGTTCAGTAGAAAGAATTAAAAGTAAAGTGAAATACAGGAAGAAGAGATATTAATTAATTGATAAATAGATAGAAAAGTATTAAAATGCAAGAAGAATAGTATTTGGGGTGTAATGCATTGTAACTTTGCCTAAACTTCTGAAGAAGTTCCAGTTGCATGCCATTCCAAATTCCACGCAAGTGTTTAGGAATAGATCCTGTCAGTCTTGACCAGACTGTGAGCCTTTATAAAAACCATAATACATCGAACACTCATGATTAGGAATAGTTCACTCATCTAGGGCTGAGTTCCTTTAGGAAGACAAATGGAGTCTTTCAGAGTTGATATCCGTTCCAAGGATTCCTTCGCCCGGCCCGCGCCCCAAGGTGCATTTGAGATATAGCGAAACATTAGCGATAGCTTGTTCAATCCCTCTCTGCCTGTGTGTGTTACAGGCAGAGAGCGAAACCAGGCATTTCGTGAACTGATTGGAATTTCAGACAGATAGCGAAATGCACTTAGGGATATCTGATCCCACATGGGCTAGTACTAAACACTGCGAAGTACGTTTGACCCCCCAGGGGCTAGTGCTAAACACAGCGAAATACTTTGACCTCCCAGGGGCTAGTACTAAACATGGCAAAATATATTTGACACCCAGGGGGGTATTACTAAACGGCAAAATACATTTGACCTCCCAGAGGCTAGTACTAAACATGGCGAAATGTTTATACTAGCCTCTGGTATCAAAAAAGGTCTGCTCCCTGCATATTATTATTATTATTATTATTATTATTATTATTATTATTATTATTATTATTATTATTATTATTATTATGTAACTATCAAAAAATTTAAGACAGACTAAAATGTAACATCATCCTCGTGGAGCGATTACCCTCCATAAGAAACACACACACATACACACAGCAACGCGAGACCACGGTGAAATTCCTTTTAACCTTCAACCCTCCTGGCCCTGAGTAATGACGCTTGCTGGGCATTTTCTCAACGTCTGGCCATTTTTTAGGGAGAAGTTCCTGATCTATTGATGGGGCCAATCAGTTACGGTCACCACAGTTTACAAGAAACATTCTAACTTTGGGAGTTTGCCCAGACTTCGTTTATTTCGGCATCGTTGGACTTTTGCTAACACCCAGTGCAACAGGAGGTTGGTTGGTCTTGTATCTCTCTCTCTCTCTCTCTCTCTCTCTCTCTCTGCCAGTCTATGTGTTTGTTCTTACCACTTTACGAAGCCTCTCTCTCTTCTCTCTCCTCTCGCCCTCTCTCCACTCTCTCAATCTCGTCTCTCTCTCTCTCTCTCTGTTTCTTTCTCTTTGTCAGTCTTTCTGTTTCTTCATACCTCTCTCTCTCCTCTCTCTCGCTCTCTCTCTCTGTTTCTTTTTTCTCTGTCAGTCTTTCTTTTTCTTCATACCTCTCCCCTTTTCTCTCTCTTCTCTCTCCTTACCACTTTATGGAGCTATGCCTCTTCCTTGCGTATTCTTTTTCTTTCGTTCCTCTTTATCAGTCTGTCTGTTTCCTCTTAACAATTTACGAAGCTTTTCCTTTTCCTTGTCTTTATTCGTATTCCCTGACTTTCTTGTATACACACCGACCTCATGTTCCTCGTATTGTTCTGTCCTTTATTTATTTATTTATTTATTTTTTCCTATTATCAGTCTCCTCAACCATGCAACATCTTACGTACCCTGGTGGCCAGTTCACTGTTGTGCGTTACAGCCAGTATACGGCAAGATATGTTCGTTGGTACCTATCACAAAATTATGGTCCCAGAAAGAAGTAATTCATCATCTGTCTTGGGTGAATCCATTAAAAAATCTGAGAATTCCTTTTAAAACATTGATTCATTTTTTTAAATTCATTTAACACGTATCTCTTTTTGTATTTCGCGTCATATCTCTCGTCTCCTTTTAATCAATCCATTCTCTGATTCACTCCTAATTACAATGGACTTCCCCTCTTTCTCGGGGAACTTCATATCAAATCCTTCTTGCGAGTCGTTTTCTCACCTCCTCCTCCTCCCTCCTTCCTTCTCGCATAACAAACCCTTCTTGCGAGTCTCGGCACCTCCTCCTCGTCCTCGTCCTCCTCCTCACACTCACCATTGTTCTTCTTCATCCCTCCCATCCCCTTCCCATCCCCATCCCCTCCCTCCCTTTCCAGAACTCTTTCTCGTCCATTATCCTTTTTTACATTGCAGTTTTTCCTCGTAGGAGCACCTCTCCTCCATCCTCCTCCTCCTCCTCCCCTCCTCCTTCTCCTCCTCCTCCTCCTCCACTGCGCCAGGAAATTAGCAATCCTTCGAGGCGTTGGTCTGCCGGTTTCCAGAGTGCTCGCAAGAACTTGCTTTAAGGAAATAATTGCTGCTCGACCATTATTGGAATTTGGGAATTGCATCTCGCGGCGTTCTCGGAATGGGAGGCGTTTGCTTTATTGCTGGGAACATCACATCAACATTTGTTTTGTAATAGTAACGAGAAATGTTCCCCTTCCGTGGGTGGGACTGACAGCGTCCTGGCTGATCAGGACGTTTTAGCTGTTTGGCGCCAACCTAGGATTTTAGATGTCACGGATGTAGATTTATAATTATATATATTATATTATATTAATATATCTATATATATATATATTATCATAAGCTACTACTAACTACTGCTACTACTACTATAATGGACCATAAAGTCTGTCCGTCCGTCTATCATTCAATCACAGCCAAACGGCTTGTCCAATGGCCATGAACTTGGCAGGTTATAGTGGGGACTCCTAAGATGGTTCACAATGGGGTTTCATCCTACCTCCCCCCACAACCCTCACCCCTATCATACTTAATGTGCGTAAGTCTGCCCGTCCGTCTGTCATTCAATCACGGCCAAACGGCAGGTCTGATGGGCATAAAACTTGGCAGGGTTATAGTGGGGACCACTAAGATGGTTTAGAATGGGGTTTTAGCCTACCTACCATTCCACTCCGAAGGGTGGTGGGGTTGAGAGGGGATTCCCTGACACGGAGCTGGTTCTGCCCCCCGTGAAGGTACTTTACGATTTTTCATACACAATTTCTGTATACATATGTTTGCTAGTTTGTATGTGTATGTGTAAAAACTATGTTTATTTTACCTTTGTTTTATTTATGTTTTATTTATTTATTCTTTTACCTATATTTGTTTGTTTCATTTTCTTGTTGGTTTATTCATAACATCATCTCTACTTCCGATTTGGTTTATTTATAATATGGGGGGTTAATTTCCATTTAAGTCTCGTATTCACCTTCTTTCACCAATTTTGTACTAATTTTGGTAAGATATGTTTTTAATGACTCATTAATTACTTTTTGCAATGAGAAGAGTATTCCACAAATGCTCAGGTTCAGGTAATGTCATAGAATTAACATTGAAAATGCGGATAAAGAGGAGTAAACAATTAACTTATAAATGTATACAGTAGACTAATTTGATCAGTTTTTATGAACGGTAGGATTGTGGGAGGGGGCCCGGGGGTTCCGGGGGTTAGGGGTTGGGGGTTGGGTGTTGTTGGAATGAAAAATTTCCCATCAACAGTGAAATATTTACACGTGGAGTTATTTACATTTTATAATTTTTGATATATGATGTTCTGGCCGGCAATGTGATTGCATCGCGTAATCAGATAAATTTACTTGGATTTTCATGCCTTATTTTAGAGTTCTGTAATGGATAAAATTTACGAATACACACACAAACATTTATACATATATAGGATATTTAGGTATTTAGTACTTACATTTTAATACATTTTTATCTATTAATGTATTAATGCACTGTTTTCTATAATAAGTGAGATCTCTGTGTATTTCCCTTTGTCTCATCTTCATTCCTAATGACCAATTTAATATTCTTTGGTAGCGTGAATTTCAATTCAGTGGCTTTATATAATGTATATAGGTATATACATCCATTAATGTATTAATATATTGTTTCTATTTAGAAAGTGAGATCTCTGTGTATTTTCCTTTATCTCATCTTCTTTCGAATGAGCACCATACTTTTTGGAAGCTTGAATTTCAAGTTAGTGGACCTTTGGTGGACTTGTTCCACATGATTAGGTTTCATCTTCTGAATAATAATAATAGTAATAATAATAGTATTGATAATGTGCTGGAAACAGACCTTCTTTCAAACAATTTTGTTTTATTAAAAATAATGGCAGAATTCACAGAATTGATTTTATACAAAATTCTTTCAATTCACCGTATGATTTGTCTTCCTGGCACGCTGGTATTACTAAGCAGTTGTTCACTGAATATGGGACAACTGCTTAATATTACCAGCGTGCCAGAAAGACAAATCATAATGAGAATTGAAAGAATTTTGTCTAAAATCAATTCTGTAAATTCTGCCATTGTTTTTAGGAGGAGGAGGAGGAGGAGGAGAGGAGGAGGAGGAGGAGGAGGGAAACGTTCAGTACAAAATAAGAGGAAAAATCACCTCATGGAAGTCGTCCGTTCATTTTGGTCGCAAAACCGGACCGAGCGAAGTTCCTCCCCTCAGCCGTCGAAAGCGAGAAAAGCGACAGGACGCACTACTGCGGAGAAGAACAATTGTTCGGCCGGTGATCCCTCTCAACGTAACAGCCGCCGCTGCAAATAACACAGCCATCAATATCGCTCCAGATGTCCCTGGAATTGATGATGGCTTACCTCTGCTGGAGTGGGAGGGCGATAAAGTGCCTTCAGGGAACGACACTAAAAGACCAAGAATGATCGTTCTGCTAGACTAAAAGCGCTGTTTTGGCTTTTCCGTACCGTTGTATTGGGCTCGAACATTGCGTCATCTCGCGTTGGGATGGAGGTGCGAATTGCAGGAATGTGATGGCTTTTGCCGTTGTGGTTTTGGGGGAGAATCATGGGCATGTATGAAATATATATATATAAAACATGAGGAATGAGGTGTGAATCTCTAACCGGACATCTGTTCTTTGCAAATTGGCCCCAGTGGGGGGTTAGTGCCGTCAGTGGACCTTATGCGGTGCACTGTATGGTATTAATTAAGGTTCTTTGCGGCGCGTGCAACCCCTTTCGTTCCTTTTACTGTACCTCCTTTCATATTCTCTGTCTTCCACCTTACTTTCCTCAACCCTCTCCTAGTAATTGATTCATAGTGCAGGTGCTTTGCGGTTTTCCTCCTGTTATACCATTCCAGCCTTTTACTGTCAGTTTCCATTTCAGCGCTGCATGACCCTCATAGGTCCCTGTGCTTGGGCTTTGGCCTCAAATTTCTATATTCAGTTCAATTCGATTGCAAAATTGCTACATCTTCATATTACAAGCATTCTCACAAGCAGTTCGGGTCTTCAGTAAAGCCATGTAATTGCACTGATAGCAGGTGAGAGAAGTTATATTTCAGTATTCATAAACGAAAAACATTAATAAATGGTGTTTGCAGCGTCTCTTAGGGCCGTAGTTGGTTCTACTTTTACAGTCTTGCCATTCAAGACAGCTTGGTTTTCATTCAAGTTCGTCTTTCTAAGAAGCTGAATACTTTTATTACCAAGGTACCAAGCTACACGCAATTTCAGAGATATTCGTCTCGGCCCGAAGGTGCAAAAGAAAGTGTTATTCTGTCATGTCATCAGGCTAAACCACACCCGACTACGAGCGAAACACACTCACGCACAAACACATCTTCAACATCGAACATGAGGCAAAGACATAAACCATGACAAAAACATAATTTTACAAACATAAATCTTCAGAAGGATAGTATGGCAAAACAATTAACATTTTAACATCCTTCAATAAAATATATCTTAAACTGTTGAGCGACAAACTAATAAATCAAAATGGTATAATAAATAACTAACGGTCGATTTCAAGAGCTTTTTCTTGTAATTTAAAGATTAGAAATATAACAATGAACATTCCGTGTTTTGGAATCGCAAAATTTCTCTCATTTTATCTGCAGCTCGCTCTGCCCAGCAAAACATTTTTGTCTGGTATTTGACGCCAGAAAATTCGGGAGGATTTGTGTCTGCACGTAAACTACAGAACGCGAGGGCCTCTGCAATCCATGGCCGTCATTAGCTTCGTCTTCAATCTTTTCGATTTTGAGTTTTACAGCTTCTGATATATAGAATGTGTGGAATTTTGCGCCAGTTTCAAAATGGGAGGGAGAAATACCCCCCCCCCCCCCCTCCCCCGAGTTTGGGCTGAATATGACTTCGCTTAGCCTTAAACGACAAATATCGGCCATGTCAGTTTCAAAGTAATGGGAGCAGATTATACACACACAAACACACACACACATGTATATATATATATATATATATATATATATATATATATATATATATATATATATATATATATTATATTATATACAAATATCGAACTACAAATGTCCTTTAATATCTAATTCTCTCTACCTTGGAATTAATATATTTTCATATATGTTTAACCGAGGGGGAATTTTATTAAGCGATAATAGGATGGGCGATCGGGCGTAGGGGTTTAAGGCTTCAGTGCCAGTCCTGGGATTGAGAGTTCGCTGGTTCGAGCCTGGCGATCGCCCATCCTATTATCGCTTAATAAAATTCCCCCTCGGTTAAACATATATGAAAAATATATTAATTCCGAGGTAGAGAGAATTAGATATTAAGGACATTTGTAGTTCGATATTTGTATATGAATCACAGTAATGTGATATGACTGATATATATATATTATATATATATATATATATATATATATAGTATATATATATATTATAATATGTCCTTTAATATCCAATTCGCTCTACCTCGGAATTAAATATATTGTCATATATGTTAACCGAGGGGAATTTTTTAGTTGATAAGAAAATTCGTCGAATAGTAGGCTCGAACCATAGAAACCAAGAATTCAGGGCTAGTACATATATGTTAACCTCTTCAGTTAATATATAGGGAAATATATAAATTCCGAGGTAGAGCGCATTGGATATCAGAGGGTATTTATAGCTAAATGCTTATATATATATATATATATATATATATATATATATATATACTATATATATATATATATATATTATATATATATATATATATATATATATATATATAAAGCATTTAAGTAGCGATCCTCTACTGGCAATTCGACTGCACCATCCATTAGCGCGGATTATCAGCAATCATGACCCAGCATATCTTAAAAGGTCTTTCCGTCATAATGAAAAAAAAAAAAACTTAAGCAAAGCTCGCTCAGAGCCTACTACGTTCAATTCGCTATGAGCACAGACCCTTTAAAAAGGCTCTCGGACATTGTACAATATTTTACAATATGCCATTGCAAGTCTTTGGTGGACAATGTTCAATTCTTTCCTCTTAGTAGAATATGGGTTCTTATTTCATAATAATATATATCCGTGATTCATATACAAGCGTTAAGCTGCAAATGTCCTTTAATAATCCCAATTTCGCTCTACCTCAGAATTAATATATTTTCATATATGTTAATCGAAGGGGAATTTTTTAGTTGGTAAGAAATTCGTTGTATAGTGGGCTCGAAACCATAGAAACCAAGAATTCAGGTCTAGTACATATATGTTAACCTCTTCGTTAATAGTATTGGGAAAATATATAAATTCCGAGGTAGAGCGCATTGGATATGGCAAAAGGGGTTTGTGTTAGCTAAATGGCTTATATATATATATATATTATATATATATATATATATATATAAGCATTTAGCTACAAACACCCCTTTGATATCCATATATATATATATATATATATATATATATATATATATATATATATCTATATATATATATATATATATATATATAGCATTTAGCTACAAACACCCTTTGATATCCAATGCACTCTACCTCGGACTTTATATATTTCCATATATATTAACCGAAGAGGTTAACATATATGTGTACTAGCCCTGAATTCTTGGTTTCTATGGTTCGAGCCCACTATACAACGAATTTTCTTACCAACTAAAAAATTCCCCTTCGATTAACATATATGAAAATATATTAATTCTGAGGTAGAGCGAATTGGATATTAAAGGACATTTG
>NC_087202.1:7790563-7803063 GCF_015104395.2 Macrobrachium nipponense | reverse complement strand
TGCTAAATCTGCGCTGAAAGGTAAATTCAAAAGGAATTGTTGGCAACAATTATGCAGGAGAGAGAGAGAGAGAGAGAGAGAGAGAGAGAGAGACCTTACAGACCCTTACCTTACAAGGGACCTTACATTTCGTTCGGTTGCCCCAGGTCCCTCTAGTGTGAGGCGCCTCTTAATTGTTCTACCAGAGAGTTGCTAGTACATCTTCCGGTATATTTTGCATCTTCCAATCTTGGATGGTCTGGGATGCAGTTTAGATATTTGTCGAGCTTATTCTTAAACACATCTACGCTCACTCCTGATATATTTCCTCAGATGAGCTGGCAAACGCATTGAATAGACGCTGCATTATCGATGCTGGTGCGTAGTGGATTAATGTTCTGTGTGCTTTCCTTATTTTTCCTGGTATAGTTTTGGGCACTATTAATCTACCTCTGCTTGCTCTTTCTGATATTTTTAGTTCCATGATATTTTCTGTTATTCCTTCTACTGTTTCCATGCCTGAATTATCATGTAGCGTTCTCTGCTCCTTTCTTGACTATATAATTTTAAGGATTGTAGTCTTTCCCAGTAGTCTAGGTCCTTAACTTCTTCTATTCTAGCTGTAAAGGACCTTTGTACACTCTCTATTTGTGCAATATCCTTTTGATAGTGTGGGTACCATATCATATTGCAATATTCAAGTGGACTACGAACATATGTTTTATAAAGCATAATCATGTGTTCAGCTTTTCTTGTTTTGAAGTGCCGTAACAACATTCCCATTTTTGCTTTACATTTTCCAACAGAATGGCTATTTGATCATTGCATAACATGTTCCTATTCATCATCACACCAAGGTCTTTAACTGCTTCCTTATTTGTGATTGTCTCATTATTAGGTCCCCTATATGCATATAGCTTTCCTTCTCTGTCTCCATAATTTATTGATTCAAATTTATCAGAGTTAAATACCATCCTATTTACCTCTGCCCAATCATATACTTTGTTAAGGTCTCTTTGTAGAGCGTTCCTATCTTCATCACAAGTAATTTCTCTACTTATTCTTGTGTCATCAGCGAAACTACTCACTACCGAATCCTTAACATTACTGTCTATGCTTCAATCATAATAACAAACAGTATTGCAGCTAGCACCGTACCTTGTGGCACACCGGATATTACCTTGGTTTCATCCGATTCTCATCGTTTGCAATAACTATCTGTTTTTTCTGTTCTGTGTAAAAATTCTTTTAACCATCTTCCTACTTTATCTACGATAATTTGTGTTTTTTTCTAATTTTCTTTGCTAATATATTATGGTCTACTTTGTCAAAAGCTTTTTGCAAAGTCTAGATAAACCACATCTGTTTCATTTCCGCTTTTCATATTTTTGAATATGTTCTCACGGTGGACTAACAGTTGGGTTTGTGTACTTTTTTCCGGGTACGAAACCCGTGTTGTCCTATATTAAACAAATTATTTTTTATTAAAATGTTTCATAATTTTTTGTTTTTCCTTACCCTTCCCTTTCATACCACTTTCATAATATGTGATGTTAGACTCACAGGCCTATAATTACTTGCCTCTAGTCTTGATCCACTTTTGAAAGTAGGGGTGATATATGCTAATTTGTGCTCATCATAAATCTTGCCTGTATCTACACTTTGTCTTAATAATATTGCAAGTGGCTTTGCGATAGAATGAACTACTTTCTTTAACACAAATAGCAGGGACTCCATCCGGCCCTGCAGCAGCTCCATTTTTTAATTTCATTAATTGCCTGCACAATATCAGCTTCATTAATTTCTATGTCAGCTAAATATTCACTATTTTTCGTCCCTTACTTCTATATCATTATCTTCATTATCTATTCTAAGGGTGAATTCTCTCTTATATCGTTCTGCCAGTATGTTGCAAATTTACCTTTTTTTCATTCGTTAAGAATCTCCCTTCAATTCTCAGAGGGCCTATTTCTATTCTTCTTTTATTCATCTTCATCGCATATGAGTATAATAGTTTGGGGTTTTGCTTGATATTTAATAGGGTTTTTTTCTTCCAAGTCCCGTTTTTCATTTTCTTTTGATTGTATAATCTTTTGTTCTGCATTTTCTATCTTACTTTTTAGTTCTATAGCTTTCCATGCATTTTTTCTTTTGCAAGACCTTTTTTCCACTTTCTGATTTTTCTGGAACAAGATCCTTCTGTCTCTTGGTATGCATGAATGTGTTTTACTTTTCTTCTTCGGTATATAATATCTCCGTATTTACCCTTTATGTCATCACTTACGAAAATGTTATCCCAATCTTTGTTTAATTCTTCATTAATTCTGACCATTTTATATTTTACTGTAGAAGTGTATTTTCCATATCCTTCCCACTTTTTCATTTCTTGCTTATCTCTATTTTCACTTGCTTTGGAATGAACTGTTAATTCTATGACATTATGATCTGAAATACTTTCGCATTATAAACTATTATTTCTTTAACATAATTCATCTCGTTCACAAATACTAGGTCTAAAGTATTTTCCTTTCTTGTTGTCAGGTGATTTATTTGTTGTGAATGTTGTCTTCTAGTAGCATATCTAGTAGCTTTTCAAATTGCCTCTTATCTTCTGCACTACTATTACTCTCTTTTTTATACTTATTCAGAGAGAGAGAGAGAGGAAGGAGAGAGAGAGAGAGGAGAGAGAAAGAGAGAGAGGAGCGAGAGAGAGAGAGAGAGAGAGAGAGAGAAAGAAGGAGAAAGAGAGAGAGAGAGAGAGGAGAATTACCGTAGAAGAAATCACTCTTTTATCCATTATTCACTCTTATCATTGTTCACTTTTTATCATTATTCACTCTGAATAAGTATACATATATGTTATGTTTATATATGGTAGTTTTACACATTTTGATTGGAGCAAAATTTGCCCCTCCCCATAGAAATTATTATTATTATTATTATTATTATTATTATTATTATTTTTTTTTTTTTTTTTGCTCTATCACAGTCCTCCAATTCGACTGGGTGGTATTTATAGTGTGGGGTTCCGGGTTGGCATCCTGCCTCCTTAGGAGTCCATCACTTTTCTTACTATGTGTGCCGTTTCTAGGATCACACTCTTCTGCATGAGTCCTGGAGCTACTTCAGCCTCTAGTTTTTCTAGATTCCTTTTCAGGGATCTTGGGATCGTGCCTAGTGCTCCTATGATTATGGGTACGATTCCACTGGCATGTCCCATATCCTTCTTATTTCTATTTTCAGATCTTGATACTTATCCTTTTTTTTTTTCCCTTTCTTTCTCTTCAACTCTGGTGTTTCCATGGTATTGCGACATCAATGAGTGATACTTTCTTCTTGACTTTGTCAATCAACGTCACGTCTGGTCTGTTTGCACGTATCACCCTATCCGTTCTGATACCATAGTCCCAGAGGATCTTTGCCTGATCGTTTTCTATCACTCCTTCAGGTTGGTGCTCGTACCACTTATTACTGCAAGGTAGCTGATGTTTTTTGTTTTTGCACAGGCTCCAGTGGAGGGCTTTTGCCACTGAATCATCGCCTCTTTTTGTACTGGTTCTGTGCAAGTGCCGGGCATTCACTTGCTATGTGGTTTATGGTTTCATTCCTTCGTATTGCACTTCCTACATATGGGAGAGATGTTATTTCCTTGTCTATCGTTCTTTGAACATATCTGGTTCTTAGGGCCTGATCTTTTGTCCGCTGTTATCATTCCTTCAGTTCCTTCTTTAGCTCTCCCCTCTGTAGCCATTGCCAATTGTCATCGCTGGCTAGTTCTTTAGTCTGTCTCCAGTATTGTCCGTGCATTGGTTTGTTGTGCCAGTCCACTGTTCTGTTTGTCATTCTCCTGTCTCTGTATATTTTGTGGGTCTTCGTCTACTTTTATTAGTCCTTCTTCCCATGCACTCTTTATGCCACTCGTCTTCACTGGTTTTCAGATATTGCCCCCCCAGTGCTCTGTTCTCGATGTTGACGCAGTCCTCTATACTTAGTAGTCCTCTCCCTCCTTCCTTTCGTGTTATGTATAGTCTGTCCGTATTTTGCTCTTGGGTGTAGTGCTTTGTGTATTGTCATATGTTTCCTGGTTTTTCTGATCTATGCTGCGGAGTTCTGCCTTCGTCCATTCGACTATTCCTGCCGCTGTATCTGATTACTGGCACTGCCCATGTGTTTATGGCTTTTATCATATTTCCTGCGTGGATTTTGACTTGAGTATCGCCTTGAGTCTCTGCATATATTCTTTCCTAATCGGGTCCTCATCTCTTGATGTTTTTTATATCCCCTCCTTCCATTATTCCCAGGTATTTGTATCCTGTCTCATCTATGTGTTTGATGTTGCTCCCATCTGGTAGCTTTTATCCCTTCAGTTCTCGTTACTTTGCCTTTTTGTATGTTGACTAAGGCGCATTTTTCTATTCCAAACTCCATCCTGATGTCCCCAGATACAATCCTTACAGTCTGGGATTATTATTATTATTATTATTATTATTATTATTATTATTATTATTGTTATTATTATTATTATTATTTGATTGATGGTTTTTTTTTATATTCAACCTCGACTGACGATTATATTCTCATCTTTGACTACTTAATTTGCCTAATTTTTTTTTTCTTCATAACTATAGTAATGTACCTATAGTCGATTCATTTAAGGTAGATTCTTGCGCCTACGAGACGTTTGTTTGGCGGCCTCTGATTGGCTGGTACCGGGAGGTAGGCCGCTCGCTCATTATGTCATATTTTCGTCTGCGACTTAGAAAACATGCAGTATGTTTATATTTCTTCATTTATCTCACGTTTTCCAAAACATAATAAAGTTTTGGTCATCCCAAAGGATTCGGTATTAATTGTACAACTAAATAATCTTTTCCTGAAACCAATTAGATAAAACACAATGGAATTACAACGAGTAAAAGTGAAGAGAAAAAATTTCAATCTTTACACCTGTTTTTATTTAACATGGTATTTTTAATAAGTCATACGATCAAGATGAATTAAAACTTGTATTTTCATACAATAAAATCACCCTGAATACGCTGGTGCTTCCAGATTTTTGATGCGTCTAATATGTGAAGAGAAAATGAAGAATATGTCTTATTATGTTGCAGCCGTACTTGACTCAGCCTGATAGGAAGTCAATTTCTTAATTATTTGTTGTTTATTACTTCACTGAGATTATTATTTCATATCACTCAAATAAGTCTCTGATGTCTCTTTCATTTGAAAATATATTCATAAAATAAAATTAGAAACAATATCTTGAAACAACCTGATTAAAGTTTTGGCTGAGTTGAAGACTGTGAAGTCGTCTTTCCACAGAGTTCAACTTCTTTGCTGGGTTGAATTCCCCGCGGCCCGCATGGGTCTGAGCTAACGATACCAGATGCATCCATCTGATTATTATTATTTTTTTCCTTATCAGATATGCCCAGACATACTATATGATATTGGATTTAAAATGTTCGACAGTTACAATGGAAATTCTGTGTATTTATTTTCAGAAAATGTAATAATATAACATGGTAAATATTGTCGAAACTGCAACCTTTTATATCGCTAATTGGCAACTCAAATCTCACGCTGAGGAGACAAACACAACGACGACGCCTTGCAGATCTCATTCTCTCAGCAATACCGTCAAACTGGAATCATTTACTGATGCAACATAATAAGATATATTCTTCATTTTATCCTCACATTTTACACGCATCCAAAATCTGAAAGCACCAGCGTATTCAGGGTGAATTTGTTGTATGAAAACACAAGTTTTATTTTATCTTAATCGCGTTAATGATGCAAAATCCGATGATAAATAAAAACAGGTATAAAGAATTAAATGCTTCTCTTTTCACTTTTACTCGTTGCAATTCCTTTGTGTTTTATCTTATTGATTTCAGGAAAAGATGACTTAGTTGTACAATTAATCCCGAATCCTATGGTATGAGCAAAATTTTCCTATCTTGAGCAAAACATGAGTTGATTGAAGAAATATAAACATAATATTGCTAGTTTTCTAAGCCACAGTAGAAAATAATGAGACCTGAGCGAGCGGCCTACCTCCCGGTACCAGCCAATCAGAGGCCGCGCCAAACAAACGTCTCGTAGGCCCAAGAATCTACCTTAAATGATCGACTATAGTCTGTCATTGAATAGCTGCGTATGTTTCTTAAACAAGTGTAAATCATACGTGGCGGTCTGACTATATTTTCAGGTGTTTTTTGAGACTTCATATAAATATTTCTTCCCAAAAATAATTGTTCATTGGTCATATATATATATATATATATATATATATATATATATATATATATATATATATATATATATATATATATATATATGGGTTGTGTGTGTATGACTTTAGTATTTTAGGAAGTGTTGAAAAAAAATACTTTGTGATAGAATAGGTGAAATACTGTACTTAGCAAAAGCCAATGACCCCATTTCTGTGTCATTTAAGTATATTCAAAGATAGAAATGTATTCGTCCTGTTTATGCCAAATTTATCTCCGATCAGTAATTTCTCCCGGGTAATTATTTTTTGCACGAAAATTTTAGATATCAATTTGGTAAAGGTTGTTTTATTCAGTGTCTGAATATCACATGATTTTTTTCTTCCGTGAACTTCTGTTTGTTTTCGTATCAAATATTGTAGTGGTGTCTTTAATTTTTCCATATATGCTTGAATAAATTTTTATTTCTTTTATAAGTTTTTGACGCAGTTATAGAACATTGTAGGAGTTTATTGCCATATCATGTCATCTAGAACAACCTTTAGTTATTTATTTCTGATTTTTACCTAATTACTAAGTCTTTAAAGATTTTGCGGCGTGAATTATTTTCTTAGCAAAAGTCGAGTTACTGATCTAAAGGTTTTATGTCAATCATTTTTATATATCCGTGAAATTGTTTGAATGAAAACTAACTAATTGGTTGATTTAACTGTTTTTGTTTTTGTTTTTTCTATGTAAGTAAGCTCGACTCTCGAACATCATAGACATTTCCATTTCGTCTGCAAAATGGTGCCTGCTGCAGGCGTCAACTTGTCAAACGCGGTACCAGAAATTATTCCATATTCCGGAAGGCAAAACGGAATTCACGCTGTGTCATATTTTAGGGCTGTAAAATTCGACAGATTGCCTGAGCCATTACTGTTATTAACAAATCCCGCTTGAAGTTGCAACAACATTTCCTTTCCGAATCTTGGGAATTGCGTCAGTTATTTGTTTTCCTTTCTTTTCCGTTTTCTGTGAAATAAAACTATTGAGGTGGCTACTATTTGTCCGTACGTCTACAATTTTTCTGTCCGCCCTCAGATCTTAAAAACCGCTGAGGGTAGAGGGATGCGAATGGGTGCGTTGATTATCCCCCCTCCAATCATCAAACATACTAAATTGCGGCCCTCTAGCCTCAGTAGTTTTTATTTTTATTTAAGGTTACATTCAACACTTTTCCTGTCCGCCCACAGATCTTCAAAACTACTGAGGCTAGAGGGCTGCTAATTGGTGTGTTGATCATCCACTCTCCAATCATCAAATATACTAAATTGCAGCCCTCTAGCCTGGGTAGTTTTTATTTTCTTCCAGGTTGATTCAAGGTTAAATTCCGCACTTTTTCTGTCAGCCCTCAGATCTTCAAAAACGCTGAGGCTAGGACATCTGCAAATTGGTGCGTTGCTCGTTCACCCTCCAATCATCAGACATACTAAATTGCAGCCCTCTAGCCTCAGTAGTTTTTATTTTAATCAAGATTAAAGTAAGTCATAATCGTACGTGTGGCACTTCTGTGCATTTTTCACTTTATTATTATTGCTCAGGGCTATGTAATTCTTGAGGGACTGTTGCAGGTTCAAAGCGCCTTGCATTCCTCAGTTACTTTGTTTTGACAGACATAAAACTGATGTTCTATGTAAGTATTTGTATATCTTGATATCCCTTGAATGATCTGCTGTGGATTGGCTATTCTTTGCCCCAGGCATTTTCGGTTTCTATTGAGCATCTGGCTCCAGTCATTGAGAAAACTTGCTTTGTAAAGTAATAAACCTTCAGATCCGCACCGTAGAAATAACATTCGATTTACTTATAAGTTTGATATTTTATTATTGTTAAAGCTATAACTATGATTACGGATAATGTCTATCTATTGTATATATATATATCTATAATCTAATAGATATCTTATCCGTTAATCTATAGTTATAGCTTTAACAATAATAAAATAATAATATATATATATTATATATATATATATAATATATATATATAGTATATATCGGCACAGAAACATTAAATTACAATTGTCGTTTAATATCGAATTCAATCAATCTCGAAATATTAGTGGGTGAATTTGATATTTAACAACATTCGCAGCTGATTGTCTTTCCATATAAAAGAAATTGTCACGGTGCATGTGACAATATATATATATATATATGTGTGTGTGTGTGTGTGTGTGTGTGTGCGTGTGTGTGCGTGTGTATTGTCATCCAATTTTAGTATACGTACCTATACATATATATGTAAATATATATTATATATATATATATATATATGTATATATATATATATATATATATATATATATAGAGAGAGAGAGAGAGAGAGAGAGAGAGAGAGAGAGAGAGAGAGAGAATAAGTAGTTTCTGTAACTCACTTATTTTGACACTCAATCTTTGTAGATAGTGAAATATGTAAATTTGTAATCCTTACTTATTCTAGCATTGAATCAATGAGGATTAATTTTAAAATTGACAATACATCAAAATTTTTTTAATGAAACGTGCATCTAGCACTATATATATATATATATATATATATATATATATATATATATATATATATATATATATATATATATATATATATATAAAGTGTGCTATGTATATATACAGGTCATTCCACGGAGGAAAAATAGATAAAATAGCAATACTTTCCTCTTAAATTACTTATTTCCTGGAAAGAAATGAGATCCAATTATCCTCTAAAATATTCCTAAGATTCCGAGTGGATTATCTGTTTTTCATTTTCCTCCGTGGCATTACCCTTATAATAATAATAATAATAATAATAATAATAATAATAATAATAATAATAATAATAATAATGATATAAGGAGACCTTATAAATACCAAAAAGTAGAAAGTTTAATGCTCTATATTCCGGAGAAAAACTTACTGACTTTTGGAGATTTTATGGGCTCCTGTTATTAGATGGAATACTGTTTTCGAAGAAAATATTGTACATTCATTTATATATTATATATTATATATATATTCTATATATATATATATATATATATATATATATATATATATATATATATATCTATATATATATATATATATATTTACAGATCTAAAGCTACTTTCTCCGAGGAGGAGAGAAAGAAGTATGCGTCTCACTAAACGTAAACAGAGACATAAAATTCATTTTTCCATGATGGTGGTTTCAGCTTTATTAAAGGGGGGGGGGGCGTTCATTGCGTCGTTTCCTTGTAGGAAAACGTAATCGCTGTGGAAAGAATAGTTTAAAAATAAATAACATTGAGAATTTTTGGTGTCTCCGCAAGTTACATATATTCTTTCAGTTAACGCAGGTCTTTGCAATTGTGTTATAGTTTTATCCAACTTGTGTTCTTTTTAGTGAATGTTCCACCTGCTTGGTTGCTGGTTCCCTAAGTATTGTTTCATTCTCATACAGACTCATATATTCAATGTGTATATTGCATACAGATATACAAATAAAGGCAAAAGCCACGAAGGAAATTGAAACAGCGGAATGGTGCCAGGCCTTTCGACTAACTGTCCTTAACTTAGCAGAGTGCTAAGTAAAGGACAGTTAAGTCGAAAGGCCTGGCACCAATCTTGCTCTTTTACTTTTCCTCGTGGTATTTGTTTTTATTTGTGTAATATTCATCACGTTACATATTTTCGTGATTCAGTTATACTAGTGTTTCAATTTTCCTTTGTGGCTGTAACTTTGTTCATATATATATATATATATATATATATATATATTTATATATATATATGTGTGTGTGTGTGTGTGTGTGTATATTATATATATATATATATATATATATATATATATATATATAATATTTACCCCCATGATAAAACGATCAGAGAATATTAGCTGACAGTTGCATCTCAGTACAATATTATTCTGCAATGACGAATATGCTACGCTTGCCAGACTTTGCTTTAGGTAGTTTGCGAAGAAATACAATAATTATTTTCTTTATATTTTCCCATCATCAGTTATAATACGTTGATTCGGTGCCATTGATGCTGTTTTCATAAAACAGGTATATAAACCTTTTTTTACTTCTAAATGCCATAGACAATGGAATCGTAATTTGACTCCATATAAGGTTCTAATTAGGTATTTTATATTATATTATATTACATTCAGTTATTGAAACTCGGTTGTGACCTCAATTTTGGTCTTTAAAAGTCATGGCTATTTATGTGCCTTTATTTTTCTAACCTGACGTCCACCGGCGATTAGAGTCAGTTAGCCTCTCTCTCTCTCTCTCCTCTCTCTCTCTCTCTCTCTCTAGGTGGTTTGATGTATTGCCCCTCTCTCCGGGTGTTTTAATTTTGTTTGTACTCTCTATCTTTCTCTGTCTAGTTTATTTAATTATCTCTCTATCCGGGTTTTTTAATATTATTGTAATCTCTCTCTCCTCTCTCTCTCTCTCTCTCTCTCTCTCTCTCTCTCTCTCTCTCTCTCTCTCTCATTCCTTTGCCTTACGAAAGAATATGGCAGGGCCTAGACCGCTACGGAAACTTTGTAATGGTCCTCTGTCACTATAACTCAATACCCACAGGCAGCTTGTGGTTTACTGTCTATTGAGTGTCTCAGATAGGCAGCCTTTTCCTGTTACCCAATAATTATTTTCAGCATTATTGTCCAGAAGGTGAAACCTATTCATATGGAACAAGCCCGCGACTAAAGGAGCCACTGACTTTAATTCGAACTTGAAAAGAATATTATAGTGTTTATTAGGAAGAAGCAGCTGAAGGTAATGAGAAATGCAGAAAGAGATCAGTCGTAAGGAAAACTGATAAATCAAGAAATTAATAGATTAAAATTTAAGTAAAACATTAAAATACAAGCTGAATTGTATTAAGTAGTAATGTTGCATCTTCACCTGACATTCTGATGTTACAGTTGAACAACCGCCCCCAACCCCCAACCACCACCACCATCCCCCCATCCCCCTGGGAGGCTGTTCCACAGTCCCCCCCAACGTTTGAGAGGATAATGGACATCAGCAACTCAGGTACATTTACTGCATATAGATAATATAATGACCCCAGAGTATTTGATATATAATAAATTTTTTCGATGCACGAATGAAAGGAATATTCTTATATATAATAAAGACAGCCGAACGGAACTTGACAAATATCACATTCTAATAGACTTGGATGGAAAGAAATAGCCTAAGAGAAGAGAAGCATTAGAGGAATTGTGAAACCATTTTCAATTGATGGTCTATATTGGGGAGCCAGTTAGTGGATTTCGAAAAACGCCACGGAATCTAATGACTTTTTTTTTTTTTTTTTTTTATATAGTGTTTTAAAGCAATACTGAAATTCCGTTTTTAGGTTTTCTGTAAAAGAAAACTATTGAGATGGCTTTGACTGTCCGTCCTCAGATCTTAAAACTATTGAGGCCAAAGGGCTGGAAATTGGTATGTTGATCATCCGCCCTACAGTCATCAAACATACCAAATTGCAGCTCTCTAGCCTCAGCAGTTATTGCTTTATTCAAGGTAAACGTTAGACCATAACCGTGCGTCTGACAATGCAACAACACAGGCCACCACTGCTGGCTGAAAGATAGATCTGTTTTCGGTGGCCTTGATTATACGACGTCCAGAAAACTCGATTGCGCCGAAGCAATTTCGGCCCATTTTTCAATTGTTTAAATCTTGTCTTTCGTTTTTGTATAAAGTTTAGAAAGAAGGTTAATTTCTCTGGATAATTATGATATAATTGAAGCCTTTGAAGACTAAATCAAATCTGATTTAGGCTGGGTTTTGTTGTCATCTGAATCATCCTCGCAGCGTTGGACTGTTGTACAGTTGGAACTTCGACGGTTTAAGTGAAGATGCAGTGCAATGACTACCCTAATGCTGTTCTCTTTGCATTTAAATACATTCTTATCTATTAATTAATTAATTAGATACTTTTTTTGATAAGTGGTGTCTCTTCTTTCTGTATTTCCCTTTACTTCCTCTTACTACTTCGTAATACCACATTCTTTGGAAGCTTCAATCTCAATTTAATGGACCCTTTGGTGGGCTTGTGCTATATGAATAAGATTCTTCTTCAACAACAACAACAACAACAACAACAACAACAACAATAATAATAATAATAATGATAATAATAATAATAATATAATAATAATAATAATATCTCTTCATATGTAGGAAGTGCAATACGAAAAATGAGACCATAAACAAAAAGAGGCATGATTCAGTGGCAAAAGCCCTCCACTGAAGCC
>NC_087202.1:7775563-7788063 GCF_015104395.2 Macrobrachium nipponense | reverse complement strand
GAATATTCTGTTTCCATTAAGACTTTTATTTTATTTAAAGATATAATTCAATTGCACTAAATCCGGTCTCCGTCATGTATCAGGAAGGATTAGGGACTAATTAACTGAGCAGATATTAATTACTGCTTTCTACTTAATGGATCCTTTCATTTTGAAATCAACCATTCTCTCTACCTTTATTGAATCTAATAATTTAGAATTGTTTCGAAACGAGAAGAACAAAATCATATTCAAGAGAGTCATTTCTACTTCTGACAACATTTAATTTTTTTTTACTATTAATAAATTTTAATAATTTTTAGAACTGTTTTCAAAACGAGAAGAACAAAATCCTTTTCAGTAGAAGTCATCCCTACTACTAAACATTTAGTTTTTTTTTTTTTTCGTCTTGAGGAGATTTTTTTTTATTATACAATCACTAATTATTCTCTATTCCTTTATTAATAAATTTAATAATTTAGAATTGTTTCAAAACGCGAGGAACAAAATCATTTTTAAGAAAGTCATCCCTACTATTGACAACATTTAATTTTTTTTTTACTTTCGTATTGTGGAGATTTTTCATTATACAATCAACCATTCTCTATTTTCCTTTATCAATAGAAATCATCCCTACTGCTAACATTTCATTATTTATTTACTTTCGTCTTGAGCATTAAATTCGAGGGCATCGAAAAAGCAGAAAAAAATATGACGCAATAGAAACCTTTCCAAAACAAAAACTCGTACCAAAGTAGCGGAGGGGATCGGCTTCTCCTGCCATTTCGCCCGATCTAAAGCGTCCCATAACGACCCTTCGATGCAGCGGGGATCTGTAAGGTCTGCTAGGTGCATGGAATGCCGAGGGAGAAGAAAGGGAAAGGGGGACTAATCTCTCTGGCTGTGTATGACACCATTCCAGTTAGTAGAAGTGTTGCCATCCGAGGTTTATTGCTTTTCGTACCGGTTGGCCGGCTCGGCCCTGCCTCTTGATGTTCAGCTCCTGGATATGTAGAACTCTCTTAGATTTAAAGATCACAGACTGCCTTCTTAAGGTTGCAGTTGTTGTGACTTTCTCTTTCTTTTTGAAGTATCATGGCTCCTTATGTTTTGATTTGAGACTAACGAGAGAAGTACAAAGGAGAAAGAGAAATTTCGCAGATGTCATAAAAGGGCAGTTTCGTGTATACTCGTCATGTAACATATCATTAACAGAAATAAAAAGGATAAAGTTCGCAGATGTCTAAAACGGGCAGTGTCCTGGTTACTTGTCATAGAATCGTATAACATAGCACGGGGGTGGTTCCTGATCTTGGGTTTCACTTCCATAACATTTTCCGTTAGACTATAACAGAAATGATTTGATTTTCATAACGTAACGATACACCCACACACACACACACACTATATATATATATATATATATATATATATATATATTATATATATATATATATATATATATATACATCGATCTACACGTGTCCTTTAATATCTAATTCGCTCTACCTGGAATTAATATATTTTTATATATGTTAACCGAAAGGGGAAGTTTTTAGTCGATAAGAAATTTGTTGGGTTCGATGGTTCGCGCCCGTGAAAACCTACAAATTTCTTATAGACTAAAAAATCCCCTTCGGGTGAACATATTTACGAAAATATACTAATCCGAGGTAGAGCGAATTGGATATTAAAGGAAATTTGTAGCTTGATGCATATCTGATATAAGTGCAGAATGTATTGCTTGGCTTGGTGCTGTTAGCTGGTATGGTATTGTTTTCATTCATGCTATTTTTAAATGTAAAATATACGTGATAGAATAGTCTTGTTCATTCTCGATATCAAATTCAGAATCCAAATATTTTTAGTATTATATCACCTACAACCCACTATAAAAGTGGTGAGAATTTAATGCATTTCAACTACTTCTGTTTAGCTTTAAGAAATCCTTCAGTGGTATTGTCTGAATAAGTATTACCCCCGCCGGGACAGAAAGTGTTCATTAGCGCTTTGCTTGATAACGCCAGGTGCGACTTCTTATTAACATGATTGCCAGGAAGTTCATTATTGTTGAATGATTACACATTGCACAAGTCAAGGAATCATTCCCAAATACTCTTCCAATCTGTTTGTGCGTTGTGGGTTTATGCAAAGTTTCGAGGGACCTCGGTTTGAAGAATCTTATGAGGCTTATCTGGTAGGCGTTCCTATAGGTAGGATTGAAACTGTTGACCAATATATATATATTATATATTATCTATTATATATATTAGTATATATATTATATCTATAACTATATCATATATTAATATATAAGATGCACACCACAATATAATATATTATGTATATATCCTCTCAGAAGATGTCGTGCAATTAGAACTTCAGAAGTTCAAGCGGAAATGCAATGCACTTTTACCCTAATACAATTCATTTTCTTTTTCTTTTTCATACATTTTTTTTATCTATTTATGTATTTATTAATCAACTTTTGTGTCCCTTTTTTGATGAAAGTGGGCATCTCTTTCATTTCTTCTGTATATCACTTGTTCCTCTTACTTCTTCCTAAAGAACACCATAATATTCTTTGGAAGCTTGAATTTCCAGTCAGTGGCCCCTTTCCCTTTTGGTGGGCTTGTTCCATATGAATTGCTTTCATCTACAGAATAATAATAATAATAATAATAATAATAATAATAATAATAATAATAATAATAATAACAACAAAGACGAGGGACGCACCTTTCACGGAAGGGCCCTGGATATTCGAGGCACCAAAATGATATTAATATCGAGGCATTTCGCGTCTTCCTTCCATTAGACATCTATAATAATCCATCTTCTCCCAACGTGTTTGCAGCCTGTCTGGACCCACATTAAACTCCTCCGAGCCCCTGATAATATAATATTAGATCCACCTGCTTGGCGTGGGAATGGGGACATCTTGTTCTTCGCTGTCGAGCAAATCAAGGCAAACGGCCATTATTATTATTATTGGTGGAGACCTCGTGAGCTGTCAATCGAATCGCCTTCCCTTCGTTACCGATTCTTGGGAGAGATGAGTTATAGAGTGAGGATTGATTTTGGTCCTCTTCGTCCCCCCTTAGGTGGGGGGGGGGGGGGTGGGGGGGGGGGGGGGGGGGAGTAGTGTCTTCAAGTGCACCTCACGGGGTGCACTGTAGGCATTACTAAAGGTTCTTTGCAGCATCTCTTCTTAGACCCCTAGCTGCAACCCCTTTCATTCCTTTTACCGTACCTCCATTCATATTATATTTCTTCCGTCTTGCTATCCTCCCCCTCCTTACAATTGATTCATAGTGCAACTACTTTGAGGTTTTCCTCCTCTTACACCTATCAAACTTACCCAATCTCGATTTTCGTTTCAGCGCTGAACGACCTCCTAGGTCCCAGTGCTTGGCCTTTGGCATAAACTCTATATTTCTATTCCTTATTTCTCGTCCTTTATATTTTATCACTCCGTCTAAGAATCATTACCTATGTCCTGAGGTAAGCGTCTTGTAAAAGTTAAGTCTATCTTAGTTTACCAGACCATTGAGCTGATTAACAGCTCTCTTAGGACTGGCCCCAAGATTAGATATTTTTTTTTTACTGGCCAGGAACCAATTGGTTATACTTAGCAACGGGACCTACTACAGTTTATTGTGGGATCCGAACCACATCAAGAATAAATATCTCTGATTTCGCGTTGGCAGAACGGGGAATCGAACCTGGCCCCTGAGAGCGGTAGTCGAGCACGTAACCGACTCGTCCAACAACGAGGTAAAAGTGTTGTAGAAGATCTTGATTAGAGATATATAGTAGATTCACATTAACCGTGCACTGATGTCTAGGCCAGTCCCTTATGAAGGACCTCAAATAAATGAACAACTAATAAATTAGTCCCACATGTATATAGTTAATTATCTCTCTCTCTCTCTCTCTCTCTCTCTCTCTCTTCTTCCTCTCTCTCTCGCTTCGATATTCTCTCTCCCTCTTTCTCTTGCTCGATATATATATATATTTATATTTTCGTTTCGTCCTTTCATTAATAATAATCTTGTTGGGAAAATTTTGTGTAAAAATTCATGATATTAAATTGTATATGCTCCCGGGTTTTTTTTTTTCAAAATGTACTGTTTTCTAGAAGAATCACTTATTTACTGCGGTATCCTTCAAGGTGTGGCTAGCCTCATGGCGACTCCTCCTTTCTGTAGAGTGAAAATCGCCCTTTATGGCTGCCCTTATGGCTAATCTGGTAGTGTCAGTTTGTATATTAAGCCTTCTTTTGACTTGTTGTTCTTTGTAAAACCAGTTTTGCCCCAGTAAAGGGTCCGAATGCGAAAGTACTCGGCTATCTCGCTTTTTCATTTTTTCCTTCGTGGCAAAAAAACTTCTTTATTTATACATAGCATCAAGTTATTCATATATATATATATATATATATATATATATCTAATAATATATATATATATATATATTATATATTAGAAATAAAAAAAGATGAAAACTGATGTAAAATCCTGACCGGTTTCGGCTTTATTTCTAAGCCATTTTCGAATCTGATATTGAAAAGCATTCCTAAGCTCAGTATCCAAGATGTATCACCTTCCCCATTCTCTTTTGTGGCGGTCGTTTTAAAATTCGTGGTTTTTTTTTTTTACGTTTTTTGATGTAATTACTAAAATAATTTTGTATCATTTTTTATTTAATTAGATTACTAAAATAATTTTCCTCCTGTCAAATTTGCAACAATAATAATAACAGCTGTTTATTTTTTTAATCAGGCCCTGCGTTTAGTTAGTTTGTAATTTAGGAATTATTCGTTGTTTTGATGTACTTTCCGCTTTCCGAATTATGCATTAAATTATTGGTCATGTCACTGAGAGAGAGAGAGAGAGAGAGAGAGAGAGAGTATCTTTCATCAGTCAAGGACACAAAGACAAGAGATCAAAATCCCCGTAGGACGGTAGTGCCGTCAGTGGACCACATGCGGTGCACTGTAGGCATTACATAATGGTGCAGCGTACCTTCCTTTTCGCCCCTAGCTGCAACCACTACGTTCCTTTTACTGTACCTCCTTTCGTATTCTCTTTCTTCCATCTTACTTTCCTGAACCCTCTCCTAACATTTGATTCACATTACAACTGCTTTGAGGTTTACCTCCTGTTACACCTTTCAAACTTTTTTTTAATTGTCAATTTCCATTTCAGCGCTGAATAGCCTCATATGTCCCAGTGCTTGGCCTTTGGCCTCAATTCTGTATTAGCTCAAGACGGTGAAAATGAAAACAAAACTTAGATGATAGAGGGCGAAAGAGTAACCCGAAGAAATCTGAAATGAAAGTATGCGGAGCATTTTAAACTTTAAACCACTTACATTACCGAGAGAAAAAAATAGCTTTACACAAAAATGTTAGATATCCAACTAAAAAAAAAAAAAAAATATACCGGGCAAAAGTGATTTATATGCAGGAAACGCATCAACATTTTTAAATATGGGTATCCACTGTGTTGATAAAGCAAACATAATCTGACAAAAACCACAATAAACCTTAATGTTGTTTAATCATATAACGTTGAAGGCAGTGTATAGCTCGAGATGATGAAGTGCATTTAATCGGTTGGGTATACAAAAGGAACCTATTGCTTAGAGATCTCATTAAAGTGATGGATGGCTGTAGCGTCCTAAACAAATTTAGCCCAGACTTCAGCTGGCATTTTATAAGATGGAGCGACTGGTTTTATTATAATATTAGAATACACTGAAACACTCCAGTTATACACAACACACACACACACATATATATATACACATATATAATCATGCATTAAGTAGTACAAATGTCCTTTGAATATCCAATTCGCTCTACCTCGGAATTGTTGGCCGAGTCGGTAAGATAGACGTCACTGAAGTCCTGATTGCTTCCGTGTGCGATGGTTCGAATCCACGAGTGAACGAAATTATTATTGGACGAAAAAAATTCCCTTTCGGTTAACATATATTAAAATATATTAATTCAGAGGTAGAGCGAATTGATGTTAAAGGGACATTTGTATAGCTTAATGCATGTATGTGAATCATGGTGATGTGATAAGAAATTTATATATATATATATATATATATATATATATATATATATATATATATAGTATATATATATATATATATATATATATATATATATATATATATATATATATATATATATACTATATATCTAGACACTTGCTTTAAAACAGTGTTGAAGGGAATTTTGGCAGCAACAGTTCTATATCCAGAATAGAGATACAGGGGCTTATTATACTAAGAAGAGAGAGAGAGAGAGATGTTGATGCTCCACTTAAATGGCTCGCGCCGACCCTATAGGCCCAAAGCCTCCTCCAATTTTTCCGTCACAGAAGTTCAGCGAGGCATTAAATTTCCCAGAGAGAGAGAGAGGCCGCAGAGGCCTAAACTTTCTCAGGCGAGTTTCTGTCTGGTCTGTGTATCATTACACCTTGGATACGATTCGCGCGTTTCGGGTAATTTTTTCCTGTAAAAAAGTAATTCACCTCTTTTCTTTGCCTGTTGTCGCAGCTATCATGAGCCTTTTATAGGAGTTTTTTTTTTTTTTTACATAAGCTCTCGTAGAAATCGAGGTGTTTGTGTGTATATATACTTCTTTTATTAGCAGCCAGACCGAACGGGCATTCTAAATGATTGATAAGGGAACCAAACAGATTCCCGAAAGCTATCCTTGCTGTTTTTAAATTTACATATATGTACATTTTCATAAACTGTGCATTTGTTTCGCTATTATTATTATTTTTATTATTATATTATTATTATTATTATTATTATTATTATGAATAGGATACAAAATTTAGGAACACTCAGCTCATTCTTGTGCAAACAAAATTTAGAATGCCCGTTCGGTCTGGCTGCTAATAAAGGAAGTATATAGACACCACACACCTCAATTGCTACGAGAGCTTCACTAAAAAACCTAAAAAAGGCTAAGTGACAGCCATGACAAACAGGCAAAGAAAAGAGGAGAATTCGTTTTTTTACAAGAAAGAAAAAATGACTCGAAACAGCGAATCGTACACACCAGACAGTATCCAAAGTGTAATGATACAAACCAGACAGACACTCGCTGAGAAAGTTAGGCCTCTGCGGCAATCTCTCTCTCTGGGAAATTTAATGCCTCGCTGACCTTCTGTGACGGAAAAGTTGGAGGAGGCTTTGGGTCTATAGGGTGCGAAGCCATTTAGTTGGAGCATCATCATCATCTCTCTCTCTCTCTCTCTCTCTTCTCTCTCTCTCTCTCTCTCTCTCTCTCTCTCCATTTGAAGACTCGTGCTACTATGCGGATTTTTTTTAATAATAATAATAATAATAATAATAATAATAATAATAATAATAATAATAAATAACTGTTGTTCCAACTTCTTTTATGACTTGTGTGACTGGTTTGGCAGCTGCCTTGCCTTACAATTGAAAAAATCTGAGTTCGATCTTGATGTGAGTCAGACGTTTAATAAATAATCATATTATAAGCATGTCATAACCAAATCACTTTTACTAAATAGAAGCAAGTTTCCTTAGTATTATATATATATATATATATATATATATATATATATAATATATATATATATATATATATATATATATATATATATATATATATATATATATATATATATATATATATATATATATATATATATATATATACTAATTATATTCAATTTTAGGTCAATAAAACATCCCACACAGAAGCTCAAAATGGAAACTGTAAATATAGTTTATTCGCCGAGAAAAAAAATAACTTGAAAAAGGAGTGAGTGATGATACCTCTTGTTGAATCAAAGGCATTTCCAATTATCGCCTTTGAGAGTCACGAAGGAATTCCACAGAGCCAAACGCAAAGGCCTCAGGGTGTGTTTTGTAGCCTAAAACTCAGCGACAGAACATACTGAGCAAAGGCATAAAGAGGAATTCATACTGGGAATGTCGGTTGATATATATATATATATATATATATATATATATATATATATATATGTATATATTATAGTATATGTATATATATTTATGTGTGTATACACACACATATATATATAAATTTATTCATATTTATGTGTAATTTCGAGAGTGGCATCAGGTTCGAACCCAATTTTTTCAACTGAAAGGCAAAGTTTTTGAATCCTGATTCGAACCGGGAATTTGTTTAAGCTCCATAAGCGGTTGTGTGTTGATTTTTTCTAATATGTACATTATATACATATATATATATATATATATATATATATATATATATATATATATATATAGATATATATAGGTCACAGGGAACACACGGACAATACATTATTAATCAAAAACCCTAGGCCTACATATATATATATATATATATATATATATATATATATATATATATATATATATATATATATATATATATATATATATATATATATATATATATATATATACATGCACACAAACAATAAGCTACAAATATCATTGGATACCGAATGCATATATACATACATGCTCATATGCACACTTGAAAATCGCCCTTTGAACAGACACGCTCGTTAATTGTGATAATCCCAACACCCTTTTGACCTTCCTCTCGAGATCTACTACACTTCAGGAATCACTTGACTACCAAACCTGAGATGCAAATAAAGACCCAATTGCAGAAATTCTGATTCCCGGTCTGCTACCACTCATATGTACATAGTATATCTGTCGAGTTGAAATGCATCTCCCGCATTTGGAATAGACCCACCTTTACATGTAAATGTCATAGACGAGTGTTTTTTGAATTCGGCAGATACATTTAAGCATTAGTTTGGAATGGATTTATGCCTGCAATTAGAATTTCTTCATGTGGTTATTGTAGTTGCACATTACATAAATCTATAATATATATAAATATATTTATACTGAACCTATATATATATATATATATATACTAATATATATTAATTGAAGCAAAATCCACATAGGAATGAGAAAAGAGTGGAGTTTTGCAAGGCCTTTCGACTTCTTGTCCTTTATTTAGCAGATACTTAGGAGACTGAGCCTGCTGGAGTCAGGACGAGACGTCGAAATGCCATGCAGAACTCCACCGTTTTCTTTATAGCTTCGTGGAATTTTGATTCTTTATTTATGTAAATTAGTCATGTTCCATACATTCGTGATTCAGTTATAACATATATATCTCTTAAGTATAAAAGGCCCATTAAAACACTCCGGCGTAAAGATAAGGACTGTATATCTCTGTGGACTAACTTCCACCCGAATCAAGTACTTGAGAAGGAGGGAAGTCAGTCCACCGAAATATGTAGTCCTTAGCTTTAAACCAGACTGTTTAATGGGCCTTTTAATACATGAGACGTATCCTGTTTTAAATAGAAGAATTCATTTATATATATATATATATGCTTGTGTGTGTTTATAAACATACATACATGCAAAACATACACGAAAAAATTTAAAGAATTGAAACATTATTCTGTAAACGTCCAGCGTATTTCATTGAGGTTGGTTTGCTCAGAAACACCCCTGGCTGCTGGCTGCTGCCATAAAGCCGTGAAATGAAGTCATAAAAAACGGGCGACTTCGTGAACTTTGACTCCGTCACGCGAGTTATGAGGGCGCTGGAAAAATCTGCTGGCTGAACCTTTTACGAGATTTGCCTTGAGGTCTTGCGGTGCTTCCCCCCCCCCCACCCCACCCCCTCCCCTATCCCCCCCTAAGGGGATATTTCGAACAGATTAGTGAAGTTAATAGATTCGTATATAATGAAGACTTTTATAGAGCAGTGTGGTGGTTTTCCTGAGCAAATGAAATACGGCGCGGCATGTGCGTAGATTGTTTTGTGTGTGTGTGTGTGATCAATTTTGAATCCTGAGGGCTAGTACTGAACACTGCGAAACAGTGATTTATCTACACTGTTTCGCCGTGTTTAGTAGTAGCCCCCGGGGAGTCAATTGTATTTCGCCGTGTTTAGTACTAGGAGGGGGGGGGGGGGGGGGGGCCCCGGGGGGGGGGGGGGGTGGGGGGGGGGGGGGGGGGGGGTTGAGAGGACGAAGAATGTCCCTAAGTGTATTTCATCCCCGGGGCTAGTACTAAACACGGCGAAACACATTTGATTGCCAAGAGCCTAGTACCAAACACGACGAAACTAGTAGATGAATCACTGTTTTATTTCCAATGATCACGAATGACAAATGTTGGTCCATAGGCTCGAGAGAGAGAGAGAGAGAGAGAGAGAGAGAGAGCGCATAATTATCATGAAAACAGACACACTGTTCTGATAATAACGTAACTACATTCTTATTACGATTATTAATTTATGTATTAAAATGCTTCTTAATCTGTCAGTACATTGTGCCTAAATAATTCATTGAGAAGATAAGCAATAATGCAATGACTTCTTTGTGTCAAATACAATGGGTTTATGACATTAACATGTGGACGGATCTAGTTATTTTCCTTAATCATAATGGGAGAGAGCCAGTGACTGAACATTGTTATTTCTAGGTTAATCCTTCTTCTCTTCTTCCTCTTCTTTGCCTTTTCCTCGTCAATGATAACATCCAGTGGAATGACCACCTGGTTCTCACTTCACATCGTTTCTTTCCACAGAGCTGCAGATGTGGTTTTCCAGCCATCGGGCCCCAGGTATCTTCGTCCTCTCCAGAGATTTAACTGGCGACGTCTCGATGATGCAAGAATATGGAAACGTTCAGCCACAAAGGCATTTACTGTCACACAGAGAGAGAGAGAGAGAGAGAGAGAGAGAGAGGATTGTTTCCAAGCTCACCAAGATGCCGGGTAAGTGTCAGATATTAGCTGTAAAACTTGTTGATTTATTGGATTCTACGCCTATCCCTTTTTAGTGTTTGTTGAATAACCCCAACGATATTTAATTTCGTATTCACTTCTTGCGATCGCTTTTGCCTTCACTTTCCGATTTACTTGAATGTTTAGTTTCCTTATTGCTTCACTTTCCGATGTACTCGAATGCGTTGTTTCCTTATTGCTTCACTTTCCGATTTACTTGAATGCATAGTTTCCTTATTGCTTCACTATCCGATTAACTCGGATGCTTAGTTTCCGCCAGAAAGGGCAACGTCGATCTATTTCCATTAGCTGAGTAAAAGCGAGACAACGTAAGCGCATTGCGACTGTAATCCGAGCGTTCCCCGGTTGTCATTCTCCATCGCTCCTGTCTGCAAATGCACTGATAACACCTCAGCCTTCGGGAGATCCTGTGATCATGTTTGCTCTCCGTGGCGATGAACGTCGGCCTTGTATGGATCATCTCTGCAAATCTTTTGTATCCCCGTTTGCTGTGAGTTTCGTTTCAAGTGTTTGGGCCAGTTGCTTCCTCTGTTCCAATACCCTGCTACGTTGTTTGCGACTGATGTGATTCTGTTTTCCTTCGATTGGGAATCCCGTTGAGTAACTGATAGAAAAGAGAGACCTCCTGAGGTCAGTATGTCTAGAGATCTTGCCCCGTCTACACTCGGAACAGATATTCCCTCCGTCCGTTTTTCTAAACTAGTATTATACTCATTTAATTCTACGCTGATTGTTTGTTTCTTGTGATTTAAATAGCGTGTGTTCTTCATAATAATAAATGTATGTGTCATTTTAATGCTTTTTTAAATTCAAAACTCTGTTGCATAAAGTTAGCGTAAAAAAAACTAACAATAGAATCTTCTTGAAAATGATCTCATTATGTCTCCCACACGCCCAAAATTACCTAGAGGATAAATGATCGAACTGGTCTAACCTAACCTAACTTAACCTAGGGGCATGGAAAATAATAATAAAAAATAAAAAAGTGGCTGGTGCAATACTAGTGTACATTTCGGGAATTTGTTTCCACGTAGCCCTGTCCATATTGCGTACAAAAGAAAACCAAATAAAATTCCAAATAAAGTTGATTAGTGGAGCCGTGCAAACCTGGAAAGTGTATATTTAAAGTAGCCATGTTACGTTACATTGTGCTTTAGATTGAATCAACAGTAGGGTCAGGCAGAGAGAGAGAGAGCAGAGAGATGAGAGAGAGAGAGATGATGAGAGAGAGCGAGAGAGAGAGAGAGGGGACACACATCATTACCGATTTTATGTGAAATAGCATTTGCATATTTTGTATCAAATCCGATTTTGACGATTGGCTAAACCTCGCTTTTATGACAAGAGCTATTTTTTTTAAACTATTAGCAAAACAAAGCCGTAGCATTATACAGGATACGGCAGTGATTGTATTCAGAAGCAAAATACTTTTCTCTGTTACGATTATCTGTATTTTTCATGAACATTTGTAAGGTGCATGACGTAATTTTCGCAGCCAGTTTGTCATATCATGTTACTGGATAGCAAGTCACTAATAGGTTTTCTTGTCGTGTTTCGTATATATATTTGGAAAATGGCTTCATGGACTTTTTTTAAAGAAATATTTTCATGTTAAATTGAAAGCTTCGCTTAAAGCATGTCTGGACATCGACTGTTTT